>NC_079495.1:94657709-94810934 GCF_030052815.1 Hevea brasiliensis | reverse complement strand
TTTTTTAATTGTATTTTTAAGGCATTAAAATTTGTAATGTTATAAATAATTTTAAAAAATTAACAATAGTCAATTAAATTTATTTTTTATTGTTATAATACTAAATTACATAACCAATTAAATTTATTTTTTTAATTGTCCTAATACCAAAATAATGTTAATGCATTTAATTTTATTAGAAAATATTTCAGAATTATTTATTTTAAATATATTAAATTGATGTGAGAAAATATATTTTTAGAATCATTTATAAAAACTTAATATTAATACATGAAAATTGATAAAAAAAAATACTTTAATCATAAATATTTAAAAATAACATAATTTTTCATCGCAAAAACTTTTTGAATAGAATGAAATATTAGTCATCACTCTTCGTATTAGGCAATGAAAATTAAAATAGTTTAGAAATATCATAGAGTGAAGCTTATATATATATATATATATACTACACTAAATTTATGATTTAAAGACTTAAAATTTGTCTAAAAAATTATATATTTATCTTTATATCTTTTTTAAAAACAAATAAACTTTTGTCTCATTTGCTACTATTTCTATATGTAATTAGTGATCGGTGCATAGACAAATTTATATTTGATACTAATTTAATTTTTTAAAAACAAATATATTTATATGTAATTCGCATTGCTGATCAACAACGAATTATCTTTTATTACTTATTAATAATGCCTTATTCTCTGATACTAATAAGTAATCGAACATTTTCACTTTAAAGACTTGTCATTACCAATCATGAATAATATGTCAATTAAAGACTCATTAAATTTATTTTAAATTAAAAAAAATTCTAAAATATAATTGAATGTTGGACCACATATGAAGTTGTTGCTAAGAAATTAATAAATCATTGGAATAGTTATTCATAAAAGAAGACTTGAGCATCCCACTTAATACGTTTAGAGGAACAAAATTCCTAAAAATTTGATAATGATGCTAAGTTAGAAAATTTGAGAGGATACGATCAATGTAATTGACTTCAATGTAATTTGAGATGTTAAGTTATTCACCATCAATGTAATTGACTTCAAGTCAATATAATTGCATTAAGGGATACGTTTTCTTCTAACGGTTCACCAAAGTGTCCCTTTCTGAGTTTTAAAGATGATGTGAAATGTAATATTGTAAAATAAAATATGAACTAAAGAGTTTATTAATGAATTTCACTTTGTTGTATGATTATCAATGATAGAAAATTTATATTTCTAAAAAATTAGAAAATTTAAAAAGTAGTGGACAATGCACTAAAAAATTTTTTAAAAAATGGAGAATAAGGTAAAAAAAAAATCTAAATAATCCTCTGAAATTATTTTAAAGTAAAAGTTTCTTGAAAAATTAAGAGTATAAAAATTTTAGAAATTTTTTTATATAAAATTTAAAATTATTACTTAACCCATCAAATCTATTTTAATCGAAAAAAAAAATCTAAATGCTAATTGAATATTGAACCACATATAATGTTGTTGTTATGAAATTAAGTTCAATCTAAGTTTCCTTTATTTTAAAGAAGAAGCTAAATTTAATGTTGTAAAATAAAATATATGCTAATTAGTTTATAGAAAATTTATAAAATAATAGACAATCACTGAAAAAAAAAATGAGAATGTGGTAAAAAAATCTTAATATAATTAACTGAAATTATTTAAAAATAAAAATTTCGAAATAAATTAAGAAAAATAATTAAAAATTTAATGAATTTTTTTCCCAAACAACAAATCAAATTGTTTCAATAATTTTTTAATATAAATCTATTTTTAATTGAAATTTGACAACTTCAATGATTTAGATGCTTTATCGCATTTTAAATAGTTCAACCAAAAACTCTAAAATTACATAAGAAAATTTTCTTAAAATAACAAAAAGCTGCTTAAAATTTATTGTATCTTAAATATTTTAAGTTAAAATTAAAGTAAAAAATAAAGAAAAATTTATTAAATATTTTCATATTGCCTGAGAAAAATTATAAGAAATTACATTTTGATTGCTATTTTTTCACTTAAATTATTTATAATTTATTTAATTTTTACTATCCTTTGGAAATAAAAAAAAAAGATATATTTATAGAAAGATAGATAAAAAAGTATTACTTGCAATGTAAAAATTTTGGGTGAATTGGGAATGAAAAAAAAAAAAGAAAATTCTTGCCTAATTAGGTCTAATAAACCAAATCAATGGTATTATAATTTTTGAATTTGAATAATGTTAAAATAAAAAAAATTATAGAATATAATTTAAAATTTTATTATGTTATAAATTTGGCTCATGCTTGAAAATATAAATAGGTAAAAAAATATTGAAAGATGTCTTCAGAGCTCGGAGATATACTCACCACATGAGGCTTATAGAAATAATAATAAAAAATTATGAATTTATTTATGTAAAATTCAATCGAAATGGAAAAGAAAACTCAGCCAAAATTTCTATAAATTAAGTCATCTAATAATAAGTCCAAGTCGTCCCAAACCCTGAATTTCAGGGTTAACGTGGTAATGGTCCCATTTATTACACCAAATTGCACTCCTTTCCATTTCCATTGAATCAAACCAAAATTGATCTAATTAAGTGTGGAATAAAAATCAGTCAATGGTTACCAAGTCCGTCTTGGACCAAAACCATTTAGGGGGTGTTTGGTTCACCTGTTGGGTGCAGCTGATAGCTGAAAGACACCCAAACAGGTAAACTAGAGTGTTTGGTAGTTTAAAAAAATAAAGCTGATAATTGATGGGTAGCTGATATGGTACCTATCAGCTGATTTGATTTTATTTTTTATTTTGACCATATTATCCTTTTTTATTTAACTCAAAAATTAATATTATTAATACTTTTATATTTTTCATTTATAATTTTAACATTTTAATTAACGCATTTCAACTTTGTTAAAATATTTTTTTATTAATAACATAAAATATAAAATATTTATTTATATCTAAAAACTTAAAATTAACAATAATAATTACTTTATTATTTTATCCATATTTTTAAAGTTATTTAATTATTTTTTAAAAAAATTTAATTATTTTCTTATTTCAATTATAAAATAAATGATATAATATAATAGATTAATAATTTATATTTATTTTAATAATATAATAAATGATATAATATATTAATTTAATAATTGTATATTTAATTTAATAATAAAATAAATAATATAATATAATAAATTTATAATTTTATATTTGTTTCAATAATAAAATAAATTATATAATATATAGCCTTATTAGTCATTTCACATATCAACAGCAATAGCTAAATATAGTTTTACCAAATACTTAACATAAATCAGCTATCATCAGCTACTAGCTATCAGCTAACAGTAACAGCTATCAGCTAACAGTTATCAGCGGTATTCAACAGTTAAATCAAACAGGTCCTTAGAGGCCAATTTCGGTCTTTCTCCTCTTCTTAAACTTTGAATTGATTATAATTAAAATCAATGACTCATTTTCATAGTCTAATATGATTTAATCGAATATGATCTGATTTACGGTTTTTTCATTATAATATAATTAAAAAAATTAAGAGCATAATAAACTGCTAATAATAATAATAATAATAATAATAATAATAAATTTTGATTAAATGACATTGATTGAATTGTCTTTTCTAATATAATATTAATGAAGGGTTGTTGAAAAAGAAGACTTAAATATCTCAATTAATACGTTTAGATGAATAAAATTCTTAAAAATTTGATAATATCGCTATCTTGTTAGAAAATTTGAGATGACATAATAGGACTACTTGCCCACCATTAATGTAATTGACTTCAAGTTAATGCAATTGGATTAAGGAACATGTTTTCTTCTAATGGTTGATCAAAGCATCACTTTCTAAGTTTTAAAGATGCTATGAATTTTAGGGTTGACGTGATAATGGTCCCATTTATTACACCAAATTGCACTCCTTTCCATTTGCAAATTCTAAATTAAAAAAAAGGCTAATCCATATATATATATATAGTCTAAGCCTTAAAAAAGGCTTTATAAAAGTGTGCCATGCAGTTTAAAAGAGCGTTTAAAAAAATGTGGTGCGGGTAGCTTCTTTTTTATCTTTATTTATATATTTTTTATATGAAAAATAACTTATTATATTAAATATTAATTTTTTATTTAAATATTTTCAAATTTTAACTATTAAAATCTTATCTAATATAAAAAAATAATTATTTAAAATTCTTTTTACTTTATCTTTTAAAAATTTTAAAATTATTAAATTTATAATTTTAGACATTATAAAACTCTAAGTCATCATATTATATATCATTAAAAATCAATCAATTTTTAATTAAAATTTTTATCATATTAGAAAAAGTGTCAGTTATTTTTTAAAATTATATATATATATATTCAATAAAAATTATTTATAAAATTTAAAAATTTAATTTTAAAATACTTCCTATATTTAATGTTAGAATTATGACTCAAAATCCTAGTAAGATTTGAAGAGACCTTTTTCCTAATTTGAGTAGGATAAATATTCCTTAACAGGATAGAGAAATATTTCTTATATAAAGTAGAACTCTTATTTTAGTGTTATTCCTAAATTGAGTGGGACTCCTAATCAGATAAGGATTGAGAGAATTAACATTATAAATAGGAGTATGATGGAAAATGTTATTTGGCTTTTACCCATTGAAGAGAATGACTTTCAGCTCATAGAGTGAGGATGTCGCCCATTGTAGAGAAGGGTCTTGCCAATTGCTGCAGATTTGGCTCTGCCCATTGATGAGGGGCTTTTGCCCATTGCAGTGGAGAGAGGCTTCAGCCTAAGGTAGAGTAAGGACATAGAATTCAAGAGGAAGTGATTCTTGTTCATTGATGAGAGGGCTCTTACCCATATAGTTGAAGACACCCTTTGTGGTGTAGTATTGTAATAGTAAATATATTGGGTTATGTCTAGAGAAGATTGAGATGGACTAACTAATATATTTACTATGAGCAGTTTAATATTGTATGGGTTCTCTTGGATGTAATTGGGTTAATGGATAGTATAACTTTGAGCTTGTAATGATGATTTATTATTGTTGATGGTAGAAGATGGCATGCCCATGGATGTAACCCTGTGTTGAGAGGGTGAACCATGTAAATATTGGTGTTTTGTGTATTTGCTTTATTTCTTTGCAGTTTACACGCTTCCGCAGTGCACAACATTTAAAGTATAAAAATTTTAAGAATGATACTTAAAAAAACCGTCACGTGTGTATGTATATATATATATATATATCATAAAAAAATTTTATGATATGATTTTTAAAATATAAAAAATACTTATTAAATTATATTATGAAAATAAAAAAAATATTTGCATAATGCTCGGGCAAAATTACTAGTTCTAATGGAATATTGGACCATAAATGATGTTGCTAAGAAATTAATGAGTTGTTGAAATAATTGTCTGCAAAATAAGACTTAGCTATCCCAGTAAATACGTTTAGATGAATAAAATTTTTAAAAATTTGATAATATCACTGTCTTGTTGGATAATTTGAGATGATATTGCAAACCTATTGTCCACCAGCAATGTAGTTGAGTCCAAGTCAACACAATTGCACTAAGGGACACGTTTTCTTCTAATAGTTCATCAAAGTGTCCCTTTACAAGTTTTAAAGATGATGTAAATTTCTTTGACTATGGATTGAGAGTCTCCTCTCACCTAAACCTCTTTAAAATAAAAGAAAAAAAGATGATGCGAAATTTAATGTTGTAAAATAAAATATTTACTAAAAAGTTTATAGAATATTTATAAAATAATGGACAATTCACTAAAAAATGGAAAATGAAGAAAAAAAATCTTAATTTAACTGAAATTATTTAAAAGCACACATTTCCAAATAGATTAAGAAGAACAAAAAATTTTTCATGAAACATTAATTCTTTTCTCAAACAAAAAAATCAAATTATTATTTCAATAGTTTTTATTTTATATATATTCTAAGTGAAATTTGATAATTTGAATCATTTTAGATATTTTATCATATTTCAAAATAATTCAAAAAAAAAATAAAAAAAACTACTTAAAACTTATTGTATCCTAAATATTTTAAGTTGAAAATTAAGTGAAAAAAGGTAATTAAAGAAAATTTTAAAAATTTTAAAATTAAAAAATTCTAAAATTAATTTAAATAATAAAAATAATATAATTATAAATAATATAAAAAAATTAAATGTATATATTTTTGTCCATTCATAAGTTTGCCCCTTCATTCATACTTATATATATATATATATATATATATATATATATATATATATATATCACTAATAATCGTTTCAATAATATTTTAATTTATCATCAGGGTATATAGTTATATCATTTAAGACTTTAATTTTTTAAAATAATAGCATTCACGATTAAAACCATATTTTTCTTTTAATTTATAAAGTTCTTTTTTGCTTTTAATTTATAAAGTTCTTTTTTGCTTAAAAAAATATTTTCTTAATTGGTATTAGAGCTTTTCTAAACTAATGACCCACTTAAATTTCATATTTAATCTGCATTTGTTTACATAATTATAAGGTTTATATTATATTGGTCTTTGTTATTAATCAACAATCGAATATTTCACTTTAAGACTTGGTCATGACCAATCATGAACAATATGTCAATTAAAGATTGTGTAGCCATCAATTATTACTTAGCTTTAGACCAAAAAAAAAATATTACTTAGCTCATTAAATTTAATTTAAATTAAAAAAAAATCTAAATTCTAATTGAACGTTGGACCACATATGATATTGTTGCTAAAAAATTAATGAATCATGCAAAAGAATACTTGAGCATCCCAATCAATACACTTAGATGAATAAAATTCTTGAAAATTTGATGATATTGCTATCTTGTTGGAAAATTTGAGATGATCATATAATAGACCATTTAGCCACCATCAATTTAATTGACTTCAAGTCAACATAATTGCATTAAGAGACACGTTTCTTCTAACAGTTCACTAAAATGTCCCTATCTAAGTTTTAAAAATAATAGTGAAATTTAATGAAAATGAAAAAGAAATAATAAAAAAAATTTATGAATTTATTTATGAAAAATTCAATCGAAATGAAAAAGAAAACTCAACCAAAATTTCTATAAATTAAGTCATCTAATAATAAGTCCAAGTCATCCCAAACCCTAAATTTCAGGGTTGATGTGATAATGGTCCCATATATTACACCAAATTGCACTCCTTTCATTTCCATTGAATAAAACCGAAATTCATCTACTTAAGCGTGGAATAAAAATCGGTCAATGGTTACCAAGTTTGTCTTGAACCAAAACCATTTAGAGGCCAATTTCGGTCTTTCTCCTCTTCTTAAACATTGAATTGAATATAATTGAAATTAATGACTCATTTTCATAGTCTAATCTGATTTAATCGAATATGATCTGATTTACGGTTTTTTCATTATAATATAATTAAAAAAAATTAAGTTCATAATAAACTGCTATCTATAATAATAATAATAATAATAATAATAATAATAATAATAATAATAAATTTTGATTAAATGACATTGATTGAATTGTCTTTTCTAATATAATATTAATGAAGGGTTGTTAGAAAAGAAGACTTAAATATCTCAGTCAATACGTTGAGATGAATAAAATTCTTGAAAATTTAATAATATCGCTATCTTGTTAGAAAATTTGAGATGATATAATAGGACCACTTACCCATCATCAATGTAATTGACTTCAAGTTAATACAATTGGATTGAGGAACACGTTTTCTTCTAATGGTTGATCAAAGTATCACTTTCTAAGTTTTAAAGATGGTATGAAATTTAATGTTGTAAGAAAAATTGCTAAAGAGTCTATAGAAAATTTATAAAATAAATGGACAATCCACTAATTAATATATATATATATATATATATATATATATATATATATAATTTTAAATTTCAAATATTTTCAATAAGCAAAATAAACCCCAAAACAATAAACTTTAAAATCCCAATTAATTATAAAATAAAATCATAGTAGTTCATTAAGTAAACCGAAAAAATATTCATTGCTAAATTAATAATATATTGTTCTTTGTTATTAATCAGCAATCGAGTATTTCGCTTCTAAGACTTGGTCATTATTAATCATGAATAATATGTCAACTAAAGATTGTGTAGCAATCAATTATTACTTAGCTTTAGGGAAAAAAAAATTATTACTTAGCTCATTAAATTTAATTTAAATTAAAAAAAAATCTAAATTTTAATTGAATGTTGGACCATATATGATATTGTTGCTAAGAAATTAATAAATCATTGAAATAGTTGTCTGCAAAAGAATGGATAAATTTTGATAACTGTCCATGAACTTATATAGTTGTAACACTATAGTTTTATAACTTTAAAATGTAACATAAAACCCTCTAAACTTTTAAATTTTGCACAGTAAAATCCCTCTGACTTTCAATTACTGATTTTTCAGTTAGAAACTGATGTGAATAGCTCCCGCATGGTGCTTAGTGAACATTTCTCTCTCCTCCCTTATGCAAAGTGTAAAATTATTCTCTTTACGCATGAAAAATTAAAAAATCGAGATATATATATATATATATATATATATATATATAAAGATAAAAAAAATTATTTTTTTTCATTGTGCAAATTTTGGTGAATATGTCTTTGATAAGAGAAAAAAAAGTGAAATTTTTTTGCCTAATTTGGTCTAATAAACCAAATCAATGATATTATAATTTTTTTATTTTGAATTATAGATTTAATAATAATAATAATAATAATAATAATAATAATAATAATAATAATAATAATAATAATACAATGATGTAATTGATTAACATTAATATTGTTATGAAATTAAGTCCAATCTATGTGTCCTTTTATTTTAAAGAAGAAGCGAAGTTTAATGTTGCAAAATAAAATATATGCTAATTAGTTTATAAAAAAATTTATAAAATAAGTGACAATCTTTAAAAAAGAAACAATGAAGAATTTGTAAAAATTAAAATTCAATATTTTAAGTTAAAATTAAAGTAAAAAATGAAGTAAAATAAAAAAAATTATTAAATATTTTCATTTTGCTTGAGAAAAATTATAAGAAATTAAATTTTGATTGTTATTTTTCCACTTAAACTTTTTACTATTTATTTATTTAATTTTTACTATTTTTTAAAATTAAAAAAATAAAGGTATTTGTGGAAAGATAGAAAAAAAGTATTTACAATGTAAAAATATTCAGTGAATTGGTAATAAAAAAAGACAAAATTCTTGCCTAATTAGGTCTAATAAATTACCAAATAATGATATTATAATTTTTGAATTTGAATAATGTTGAAATAAATAAAATTTATAGAATATAATTTAAAATTTTATTATTTTATTGATTTGGTTTACGCTTGAAAATATAAATGAAAAGATGTCTTCAGGGCTCGGAAATATACTCGCTACATGAGGCTTGACGTGATAATGGTCCCATGTATCACACCAAATTACACTCCTTTCCATTTCCGTTGAATCAAACCAAAATTGATCTAATTAAGTGTGGAATAAAAATGGGTCAATTTTTACCAAGTCCGTCTTGGACCAAAACCATTTAGAGGCCAATTTTAATCCTTTTCCTTTTCTTAAACTTTGAATCGAATATAATCGAAATCAGTGATACAACTTAATAGTTTAATCAGATTTAATTGATAATTAAAGAAAATTATCTTATTTCAATAGTTGATGCTGGAAAATATAAATTGGTACGAATATCTGAAAAGACAATAAAGATAATGTAATTAGGGCTCGAATTAGAAAGATCAATGAATTTACTTGAAGCTTACAAAAATAAACGAATTTATGAATTTATTTAAGAAAAATTCGAAAAAGAAAATTCAGCAAAAAATTCTTTAAATTAAGTCTTCTAATAACAAGTCCAAGTCGTCCTTTTTATATATTACACCAAATTGCACTCCAAAATGGATCAATAAAATCGAAATTGACCCAATTAAATATGAAATAAAAATTCGCCATGTATCAGTCTTTCTCCTTCTTACACTGTGAATTTAATATGACTAGAACCGAGGTTCAACTTGCCAGTCCAATTCACATTATCTGTGAATTAAAAAAATTTAAGAAATTATTTTAATTATTATTTTTTTTTATAAATTTTAATTAATTGACATTGAGTGAATTTTTTGTTCCGATACAAATTTGAATTCTGATCAAAATTTTTTTATTAAAAAAAAGTAGTAATAATAATAATATAATGATGTGATTGATTAACACATTAATTATGAATGAGCAACCAACAACACAAATTGCTCCATTTTGTTGATGAATAGCCACCATATTTGTTGAAAGAATTTTTTTTTTCTCTTTTAAAAAATAGAAATTCAACATTTCAAGTTTTCAGCCCCACCTCATTAAATAATTTTAAAAAAATAAAGGTCATAATAAACCATTATTAGAAGGAATATAAATTTTAAAACCATTGCAAAAAGAAATTGAACCCAGTCTTTATCATTATGGATGTGATGGTAGACAACTGGTAATGAATATAAATAAGGGGAGAAGTAGTGAATGGGAGCATCGCATTTCTAAATGGAGTTGGCTAACTTAGCAAAGTGTTTATTGTTGGGTCTTATAATCCTATGGATTCAAATCCATGGAAACAAAGGTTGCTTTGAAACAGAGAGATTGGTGCTGTTAGATTTCAAGGAATTTGTTGGGTCAAATGGATTAGATGTAGACTATCTTCTTTCTTCATGGGTTGATGATTCAATGAGTGACTGTTGTAAATGGGAGCATGTTACGTGCAATTCTACCACAGGTCACGTGACTAAGCTCTCTCTCAACAATACACGACAATTAGACATAAGGAGTGATTCGTTTTATGATGATGAAAATATTTGGTTTGTAAAATTTTCAATGTTTCAGCAGCTGAAAGAACTCAGAAGTCTTAATTTATCATACAATAGAATTGGTGGTTTCATTGATGACACAGGTACATATGCTATGCTCTTCTACTTATATTATCATTTTTTTAACAAATATATTATTTTAGTTATTGAGATTTTGAAAGTTCTTTTTTTAATAATATATGCAGGTTTTGAAACATTATCAGAATTGA
This sequence comes from Hevea brasiliensis, assembly GCF_030052815.1. Taxonomy (NCBI): domain Eukaryota; kingdom Viridiplantae; phylum Streptophyta; class Magnoliopsida; order Malpighiales; family Euphorbiaceae; genus Hevea; species Hevea brasiliensis. The sequence continues at coordinate 94,799,840 of NC_079495.1, read as the reverse complement.
AGAAGTTAGAAGTCTTAGATCTTAGCTCTAATTATTTCAATAATAGTATCTTATCATCATTGAATAATCTTACATCACTTAAGACTTTGATTCTTAGTGACAATATCATGGAAGGTTCCTTCCCTTGCAAAGGTATGTCTTATTTAAATTCATCTTTAAGAACATCCAATTAATTCCCTTTACCAATTTTATTACTTTATATTTTTGTTTTATATTCTTTTCCTTTCTAAAGTTCAACTTTTCTAGTATTAGTTACATGATACAAAACCAGGCAACTTGAAAAACTTAAAATTGTTGGATTTGAAATTTAATTAATTCAGTAGCAGTCTACCAACTCAAGGTACTCTTTAGATCCCATTTCTACTTCAATATTGGAATTGGCTTCTCTCAACATAATTATTTAGTTTGAAAGTGATTAAATTAATTATGTTCTGAAATAACATAAAGTTGTATGGTATATATAGGTTTTGAAAGATTAGAGGAGTTGGACATCAGCTACAATTGGTTCAATAATAGCATCTTATCATCATTAGGTGCTCTTACATCACTTAAGACTTTGATTCTTAGAGAGAATAGCATGGAAGGTATCTTCCCTATCCAAGGTATGTTTGATCCTTGGAATTTTTTTCTTCACACTCATTAATTCTATCAGAACATGCAACAAACCCCACTCAACCATGTACTCTATTCTTTGAGTCTAGTTCCCATTATTTTGATTTTCATTTTATTCTTTTTCTGCTTTTGGTTCAGAATTAATTAGTGACCTGAAGAATTTGGAATCCTTGGATGTAAGTTTGAATAGATTCAATAGCACCCTACCATTTCAAGGTAAACTTCAGATCCCATTCGTACTTCAAGGTTGGAATGGGCTTCTCTCTCCATTTAAATCACAACAAATTGTGATTAATCAATTTGAAAGTGGTTATATAATTAATTGTTAATTTCAATTGGTTGATTGTTAATTTTTATGAATAACTTGTACTTCACAAATGAAATAACTTAAGCAGATTTCAAAAGCAATTTCTCAAAGGTTAGCAAATTGAAGTATTTGGATATGTCTTGGAATAATTTCAACAATGGTATATTGAGCTTCTCAAGCATATTTCCTTCCGTTGAGACACTAGACTTGTCTTATAATAATTTGGAAGGGCCACTTTCATACAAAGGTATGTGATATATTTTTGGATTTCAACTCCGAATCTCTTTTCTATTTTCCTATTATTGCAGTAGAAGATGGTTGATTCATTTTTTCGGTCTTCATCTCTCACTCTCTGTGTTTTGATGCAGACCTTGTTAAACTGAAAAATTTGACGGTGCTCAATTTTAGGGGAAACAACTTGAACGGAACTCTGCCATTGCAAAGTAAATGAAAATATTTGCTTTCTTCTTAAAATAAATTAGTATCTATTTGTACATTGTATGAATTATTATCATTATTTTAATTTTTAAATATTATATTTAATATTATTATATAAAATAGAAAAAGATGTAACTCAAAAAATATCAAAATAATATATAATTCATTTAAACAAATTTATTTTGAAAATATTTTTAAATGATGGTAAGTTTTATAAATTTTTTAGAGATTTGTTATTTTGAATTTTAATTCAAATATAATTCCGTGTTGATTTTTATGCATTGTAGAACTTTATTAGATTATTAATTTTAAAACAAAAAGCTTAAATATATTTAATTTTATCCTAACGTTTTTCTAAGAGATAATTTCATCCTAATTGAACTTAATTATCCCTCCATTATAAAATTTTGGTGATATATAATATATAAAATTCTATCTTAAAACAGACATATATAAATGTATAATAAATAATAGACTAACAAATTAAAAAAATGTATAATAAATAATAAAATAAACAGAAAATAATATTAGCATTAATGTTAATTGAATTTTTCTAATGTAGGTTTGGGTACTAACATAGAAAACCACCTTAAATAGGCATTTTTGTAAGAATATTATATGTGAACGTTTAAATAAAAATAATGCAAATAGTTATAAGACTCTACATTGGAGACTCTACAAATAGTAATCAGTGAAAATAGATTAAATAGCAGTATCTTATTATCATTGGATGCTCTTACATCACTCAAGACATTGAAATTTAGTTACAATAGATTCAATAGCAATATTCAAAGTATGTTTGATTATTGGAATTGTTTTCTTTACACTCATTAATTGTATCAGAATGTCCCACTCAACCATGCACTCTTGATTTTGTTTTCTTTGAGTCTAGTTCTCATTATTTTGATTTTCTTTTTATTCTTTTTCTGCTCTTGATTCAGAATTAAGTAAGTTGAAGAACTTGAAATCCTTGGATGTAAGTGGTAACAGATTCAATAGCACCCTACCATTTCAAGGTAACCTTCTGATCCCATTCGTACTTCAAGGTTGGAAAGGACTTCTCTCCATTTAAATCATAATAAATTGTGATTAATTAGTTTGAAAATAGTTATACAATCAATTGGTTGATTGTTAATTTTTATAAATAACCTGTACTTCACAATTGAAATAACTCTGAATATTATGAATATTATATGTGACTGCTTAAATAAAAATAATAGAAATAATTATAATAAATTAACATAATTTTTTTTTCTTATTACTAATGTTGGATTTGATGAACAAATTAATAAAATATAAATAAAATATTCAAAATTTATATTTATAGTTTTAGTTTGATATATATTCAAAATGTGATACAAATTACATGACAATTTAATTAAATCACACTAATGCTGCAAGAAAAATTAATATTAAAATTTAAAATTTTAATTCCCATTAAAAAAAATATAATATACAAAATTCATTTATATAAACATAAAATTTATAAGTCATTTTAATGACGACGAATAAATTATTTATTTAAAACAATTTTTGTGAGTTTAACTTAAACAATAAGATATATGTAATTAATTTAATATATATATATATATATATTGCTTAGTAAGTAAAATGTTATCCACAATTTATCAATAATTTATAATAAAATTAAATTTAAATTTCTTATGTTGAATTTTGATATCCAAACAATTATATAACTTATTTTTAATCTTATTGTCAATCAATTTAATATTAAGCATTAAGATTGATAATTCATTACAAAAGTAAATAGTTAGAAATTCATCATAATAATTAGGGAAATATGTATATCTAATTTTAATATTATTTTAATTAGTTTTTTAAATAAAAATATTTTAATAGGAAAGTATTTATATTAGGAAGTAATAATTAGTTAAAGTTTAGGATTATATATTTTTTAAATACACTTTTATATGTAAATAGGATAATTAGTATATAAATTGAAGTCTGGAAGGTTTGTTAATTCTTCAGCGACAAAATTTTTTTATAAATCATGTAATTGAGGAATTCTATAAATTTTAATAGCAACTATTAAAATAAAAATATAATTTTAATATTATATTTATTTTGTTGATATAATATCAACAAAGCGTAAATACAAATCATGAATTGTAATTACATTATATCATATTTATGCTAAAATTAATAAATAATGAAATAAATAAATAAATATCTTTTCCTTATGGAAGGAAAAACCGTTACTTGTTCAAAATTATAGTTTATAAGCAAACGTATTTCTGTATAGAGTTTCACCTGCACAAGAATTCTTTTTATAAATAATAAAGTTATTATACTAAAAATAAACTGAATATTTAATTCGTTTTATTAGATTTTATTAAAAATTAAAAATCAAAATATTTATATCAGCTTAACAAAGCTAATAACAAAGCTATTTAGTAATCCCATAAACTATGGCTAGTTATTTTATTTATAATCATTAATTTTATTGTTGTGAATTGTGATGAAAATAGTGCTTCTAAATTTTAATATTCAACTAACTTATATCTAAATCTATTATTTTCTTTATACAGAATTATCAACTTTCAAAAGTTTAGAGATTTTGAATTTGGAGGGAAATGAATTTACTGGAAGTATTCCTGAATATATGTGGACTCCACCTTCCCTCAAAGTATTATCTTTATACTACAACAAACTCAATGGCTCTTTACCAAATCAAAGTAAGTTTATCTGAAATCAAAATTTCAATTTTGTTATTATCAATTGCAATGATTTTTATGTTAATCCTTTGTTATATAGGTTTGTGTGGCTTGAAGGGTCTTCAAGAGTTAGACCTTGGCTATAACGAATTTGGGGGTAGTCTTCCTCAATGCCTTGACAATTTGACATCTCTCACATTCTTAGATCTGTCTGGAAACCAATTAACAGGGCACATTCCTTCATCTTGGCCAGCTAACCTCAAATTTATTGATCTTAGCTATAATCGTTTTGAAGGCATATTCTCAGTCAAAAACATTCCTTCATCTTCGCCAGCTAACTTCAAGTCCTCCCTCAAATTTATTGATCTTAGCAATAATCTTTTTGAGGGCTTATTCTCATTCAATTTATTGGCTAATTATTCCAGCCTTGAGGCACTTATATTAAGCGGCAACAACATTACGTTTGAGACTGGTTGGATTCCTTCATTTCAGTTAAAGGTTCTTATAATGCAAAGTTGTGGCCTCGACAGCATTCCTGAGTTTCTCTTTCACCAATTCAAATTGGAAGCACTTGACTTGTCACACAACAAAGTAAAAGGAAGGTTTCCTAATTGGTTGCTTGAGAACAATGGAGGACTTGAGATCTTAAATCTTCAGAATAATTCTTTCAATGGGCAGCTTCAAGAAATTGGCACAAAGATGCTTCCGAACATGAGACATCTTAATTTAGCCAGAAATTATTTTCAAGGTGATTTTCTTTTTGCTGTTGGCGATGACTGTAAATTGATGAGTTTAGATTTGTCTCATAACAACTTCTCAGGGGAAGTACCGAAGGAACTGCTTTCAAGTTGCATTTTCTTGACACATCTGAGGCTATCTTATAATAACTTCCACGGTCAAATAATGATATTTAACATCACTCGATTTGATTATCTGCAATTGAATGACAACCAATTTGAGGGAACTCTAGCAAGTTTACTCCCTTATTTTAGTCACCAAATGCGTGGCCCAGAGATTCAATGGTTAGATTTGAGCAACAACCGATTGCATGGTGAGATTCCACACTGGATGGGTAACTTCACATCTCTACGTTATGTCAATTTACATAATAATTTTTTTGAAGGTCGTATTTCAAAGGAACTTCTTTCAATCGAGTACCTAGACCTTTCTCACAACAATTTTTCTGGGCCATTGCCTTCTTTCTTCCATGGAAATTATTTAGAACAAATAAATTTGCAAGGTAACAGATTCATTGGTTCAATACCAGAAGCTTTGCTCAATATTTCGACACTGAAGGTATTAGACTTGAGCAATAACGAGTTGTCAGGCACCATTCCTAATAACACTGGTGAGTTTCAAAATGACTTGAGAGTTCTTTTATTAGGAGAAAATCATTTAAGTGGCTTCATTCCAAATTGGTTGTGTCAGCAAAACTACATCAGCTTATTAGATCTCTCAAGAAACTTTTTGTCTGGGTCCATTCCCCACTGCTTACATAATCTCTCCTTTGGAAAGGAAGAAGGAGATTTCTATGATAGCACAACTGTAAGTATGTCCTCACAATACATGATTCCCATATCACTTCACAAAGGCTTTGACACTTCTGTTTTTTATGAAGTCATTGAGGAAGAAATTGAGTTTTTTACAAAATATAGAGCTAGCACGTATAAGTATAAGGCTCTCAATTACATGTCTGGATTAGATTTGTCAGCTAATAACCTAACAGGTGAAATTCCACATAAGCTAGGAGAGCTATCCCAGATTCATGCATTAAACCTATCACACAATCAATTGATAGGATCCATCCCGAGATCTTTTTCGAATTTATCACAAATAGAAAGTTTAGACCTCTCTTATAATAATTTAAGTGGAGAGATTCCTTCAAAATTGATAGATCTAAACTTTCTAGAAGTATTTAGCGTGGCTCACAACAACTTATCAGGCAAAATTCCAGACATGAAAGGACAGTTCAGTACATTCGAGAGTAACAGCTATGAAGGGAACCCATTTCTTTGTGGACCTCAAGTGGAAAGAAAATGCAATGATAATAATGTTGAATCACCTTCGTCACAAGTGGAGTCACGACATGAAGTAAGTGGGAAATGGTATGAAATTGATCGTGGGGCTTTCTTAGTATGTTTTTCAGTAACTTTTATCATATTCTTTTTGGCAGCCATCACCTCTCTTTATATTCTTCCTCATTGGCAACAAAGCTTGATTCATCACAGTAGAGAATATATGTTTTCATGTTATTACTTTTTATTTGATATTTTATTAAATTTAGATATTCATTTTGTATCGTTAATTAATGTCATTAGTTCTAAGATCTTCTAGAGCTGATTATAGTGCTTACAACTTTGTTTTATTTTGTATCTTTTCTTTGTTTTGTTTTGTTGTCTTATTTGTTGCTCTTTTAAGGGGTTTTTTTCATCACCATTAGAAGTTAGTTTCTAGTTCAGGGTGTAATGGGGTAGACCTGTTGGTCTGGGATCCTTCTTTTGGTGATTTTCCCCCTCCTATTCTCTATTAATAAAATCGTTATGCTTATAACCAAAAAAGAGTTATAGATGAAGTATACCTAAGGATTAGTGTGTTTAGTGTGGTTGTAAAATTTATTCTTGTTTTCACTTGTAATCACTACATTTATGACTATATATATATGTGTGTGTGTGTGTGTGTGTGTATTACATGTTATCTATACTTATTATATGTACTCTAGTTTAATTTTATTTATATGCAACTTTAGAAAAATTTCTATACTAATTAATTAATATAAACCATAGAACTAATAGAAAATTTTCATAAGACCAAGTATAATAATACAACAAAACTATAAAAATCAAAGTAAAAAATCTAAACCATCTAAACCAAAACTATGAAAACACCTAAAAGGCACTTTCATTATACTATAGTTGTGTGTACTTAAGTAATAACAATTACTTGAAAAAAAAAGATGTCATCTCCACAAAAAAATGGTGAAGACCAAGAACCTTTCTTCGCATAGGAATCCTATCCAAGTGAAAGGAGCAAGAAAAGTTTTACAACTTCTTAATTTTGCTAATAAAAATAAATCAAAGGCACCATCAAGTGTTACCTTAACAAAAAGATAGCGAAAATCAATAGTCTTTTTCTCACAATAGAAACTCTATCCAAGTATAAATAACAATATAATACCCAATACCTTTAAATTTAATTTTTAATTTCATTAACGGTTCAAATTATTGTTTTATTATTTATCTTAGACAATTTTTAAAATTTAAATAGTCATTTTTTCATTCTATAATATTTTTACTATGTTTGATTGAAATTATTTATGTTTCTAATAATATTATTGTGGTTTAAAAATTAGTTATGGGCATTGAGAAATACTTAAAAACACTTCGAACTTAATTGAAGAACCTTGTAAAGTTTAGGGTTTAAGACACACACACATATATATATATATATATATATATATAGAGAGAGAGAGAGAGAGAGAGAGAGAGAGAGAGTTGAGTTACAATTCTACAACCCGACTTGGCCAGAGTTTCACTCTTCTAGCACTAACAATTTTGATCACCTTGCAGTCCTAAGACAAGATGAAAGAGCCCTTCCTCGCCACCATCCATCATCAGAATTGAGGAGAGGGAAAATCTCTCTCCTCCGTAATTTTTTGATCATCTTCCAACCAATTCAATTGTTGCCCAAATGATTCGAAACCATTGATGGACTCCTCTTGACGCAAGCTTTGATTTTATACTAACCATGCCTCGATCAGACACAGAACAAAAAAGATGCTCATCAGATGGCCGAGATCGATCAGTAAGATTTCAGTCCCTTTGGATCGTTATTTTTGAAAACTACCTATACCATAGTGATTGACTTGTTTTGGGTTTCATGTAGGTACCTTTAAATAGGTGATAGGCTTCCAGCAATGGGATCGTATTTAGGATAGATCGAAGCTCCATGTGGGTTGTCCTAAAAGGTAGCCAATATTGTACTCATTTCCAGCATTTTTAGACACTTCATACGCATTTCAGGTAGCAGAATCAATAATTGTAAGTATGAAATCAACTTAGGTAATTTGGACCTAGAACTTGAATGGCCAATTAATTAATAAAATATTTTTGAATTAGTGAAGTTAACTATCATGAGTTTAATTGATAAAAGGATGATGTAAAGGATTTTCAGAAATTTTTTCATAATCATTAGAGCTATGGACATAATTAATTAGACTGCAAAGGAATTAGAAACCTGAGCTAGACTTGGAGACCCATACTTAGATTATGTGTTCTAGCATGGGCAATATAATGTTATTGTGGGCTCGAGCCCATGTTGTTGCTTTGCAGGGAGGTTTGGTCCTAGGTATAGAGGAGACTTTGCCGAAATGCTAGCAAATCCCTAGGATTAAAATTCTATTTCTATAATTGTTAGTTGTTTAATAGTATGTTAGTATGTCTATATAAGTGAGCCGAAATGGACGTGTCTCAATTCTAGCCAAACTAATAGTAGTCAAGTTAATTGGTCAGTGAGTAGAACACACTTTAAATTTCTTTTAAATAAATTTAAATTGTTTTATGCAAGTACGTTCATGCATTATGACATTTATTTTATTTTATTATATAAGCCAAATGCATTCCCAAACAGCTGAATTGTTGTGTTTTTGCCTAATAGACACTTGAATTTTTTTTTTTTTTTAACAAATCTCATACCTCAACTTAATAAAAACATATCACTTCAACACAAATTTGCACATGGCCTTAAAAGTGAGGTATACGTGCATACAAGTGGCCAAATGTGTGCCAAATGGACAATAAACATCCAAGCTAGCACCTCTATCTACGTGAGACAGTTTTAGGTCAGAAAAAACAGGTTTAAGCTCTCAAATTGTTCTTCAAAGATTCTAAGAATCTGTAACCCTATATACTTGTCCAACAGAACAATGTTTGGGTGCCATTTTCAGAGAAAGTAGAAAATGGAAATAAAAAAGAAAAATAAATAAAGAATCGTTGGAAATATTTTCTTTAAACAATGCAGCCTAGAGTCCCTATTGCCATATCCACCAATGAAGACCATCTCCTTGCCTTTATTGCCATATCCACTAATGGCTTGCCTCATACCCACTACCACTCAACTCTCACTGATTCTCTCTACTTCACCCATACACCACCATAAGCCCACATTCTTGCTCCAATCAGACATTCATGACTCTCTTTTCTTCCCCATTAGTGTCCTTCCACACAGTATTGGACCTATTTCATCAGCTCATCCCTGAAATCCCAAATCTCCATCGTTGCTTGTTCACTAGTTTCCCTCATCTCAACACTCATTGGGAGAGGAAGAATGGTTTCAGTGAATGCTAGAGAGTTTGGAAAGATCACAGCTACGCTGGGAGAGGAAAAATGTGATTGGATTGAAGGTTTTGTGGAAGAGTGTTTAGTTCTTTTACTTTGTTTGAGGACATGGTCAAGTGCATTCTTATCTGCAATTTTCAGTAATCTTCGTCTTCTTTTCTGTTTTATTTATTTCATGCCTTTATGCTACTTGACATATTGCCACTAATAGATCCAAGGAGGATATTTTTAACTTGGTTTATTTTTTAATATTTATTTATTTATTTTGGGTTTTTCTTGTTTCAATATATTATAAAAAAAATGAGTTATCATTCTTACCTATCAATTATTACTTTAAAAATTATGTTTTAAGTGATTACTATTATACCTAGTAATTGAAGAACTGGGTAATATAATGTTGTTGTGTTCTAGCAGGCCCCAAATGGGCAATATAGTGTTGTTGTGGGCTCGAGGCCATGTTGTTGCTTTGCACGGAGGTTTGGTTCTAGGTACAGAGGAGATCTATACTTTCTAGAAGTATTTAACATGGCTCACAACAACTTATCAGGCAGAATTCCAAACATGAAAGGACAATTCAGTACATTCGAAAGTAACAGCTATGAAGGGAACCCATTTTTTTGTGGACCTCAAGTGGAAAGAAAATGCAATGATCATAATGTTGAATCACCTTCGTCACAAATGGAGAAACACATGAAGTCAAGGGGAAATGGTATGAAATAGATCATGGAGTTTTCTTAGTAAGTTTTTCAATAACTTTTATCATATTCTTTTTGGCAGTCATCACCTTTCTTCATATTCTTCCTCATTGGCAACAAACCTTGATTTGTCACAGTAGAGAATATATGTTTTCATGTTATTACTTTTCATATGATATTTTACTAAAGTCATTTACTCGTTTTGTGTCGTTAATTGATGTCATCAGTTCTTAAATCTTCTAGAGCTGATTTATAATGCATATGGTTTTGTCCTGTTTTGTCTTGTTGTCCTATTTGTTGCTTTTTTTAAGGGGTTTTTTTCATCACCATTAGAAGTTAGTTTCTAGTTCAGGGTGTAATGGGGTAGACTTATTGGTCTGGGATCCTTCTTTTGGTGATTTTCCCCCTCCTATTCTCTATTAATAAAATCCTTATGCTTATAACAAAAAAAGAGTAATAGATGAAGTATACTTAAGGATTAGTGTGTTTAGTTTGATTGTAAAATTTATTCTTGTTTTCACTTGTAATCACTACATTTATGAATATAAATATATATATATATATACACACACACACACACACACACATACATACATGTGTATTACATGTTATCTATACTTATTATATGTACTCTAGTTTAATTTTATTTATATGCAACTTTAGAAAAATTTCTATACTAATTAATTAATATAAACCATAAAACTAATAGAAAATTTTCATAAGAGCAAGTATAATAATACAACAAAACTACAAAAATCAAATTAAAAAATCTAAATCAAAACTATGAACACACCTAAAAGACACTTTCATCATATTATAGTTGTGTTGATGTAAGTAATAACAATTACACAAAAAAAAAAAGAAAAAGATGTTATGCCCAGAAAAGATGGTGAAGACTAAGAATCTTTATTCGGACAAGAATCCTATCCAAGTGAAAGTAGTGAAAAAAGTTTTACGACTTCTTAATTTTGCTAATAAAAATAAATCAAAGGCATCGTCATAAAGTGTTATCTTAACAAAAAGATAGGGAAAGTCAAGAGCCTTTTTTTCTCACAATAGAAACATTATCAGAATTGTGTAATGCTTAACATTATCAGAATTATCTTAACATCGTCATCGTCATCGTCATCGTCATAAAGGGTTAAATCCTCAGAATTGTGTAATGCTTCTAGATAATATTGTACTACTCTCCTCCAAGTCAGTTTAGGTTTACCCCTTCTTTTCTTTCTATTCTCTAACTCAATGTGTTCTACTTGTCTAACTAAAGTGTAGATAGATAGCGTGAGTAAGAGAAGAAGAGAAAAGAAGGAGAGGAGGAGGAAGAGGAGGAGGAGGAGGAGGAGGAGAGAAAAGAAAAAAATTATAAAGAAACAAAAATTTTAAAAAAAAAATTAAAGTGCAGATTTTGTGTAGATGGCATGGGCAAAAGAAGAAGAGAAGACAAGGATAGGAGAAAAAAGAAGAAAAAAATTACAAAGAAAAAAAGAGCCTATGCAAATGTTGTTTTGTTGCACCATCTAAGAAGAGAAGAGAAGAGAAAAAGAAAGGACGGACGTGAGAAAATTACCTGCACGTGTTGTTATGGTCTGACCCTATTTTCCAGCAGCTGGTAGCGTCAAAATGAGAAGCGAGGGTTGCATTCTTCTTAATTTTTGGTTTTAAATTAATAAAAAAAAGAATATTAGGTTAGAGGATAAAAAGAAAAGAAGGGGTAGACCTAAACTGACTTGGAGGAGAGTAGTATAACATGACCTAGAAGCATTATATATTTTCGAGGATTTAACCCAAAATCGTTTTGAGTGGAGAAAGAGAATCCACATAGCCGACCCTAAATTTTTGAGATAAACGCTTAATTGAGTTGAGTTGAGTTGAATTGTATATTTGTAATATCCATGAGGTAGCACCTCCCAACACCTAGCCTAATCACCTTTTGGCCCAAGGTGATCACCTTTTCAAATCCAAGTGATCCTTAGTTAGGTAAGTCGCTACTTCGACACCTTTAAGCACCCCTAACAATACTAAACTTGACTCAACTGTATTTTCACTCTTCTAGTGCCAAAAATTTCAATCACCTTGCAGTCCTAAGAGAAGGCGAAAGAGCCCTTCCTCACCGTCATCCATCAGTGGAATCAAGGAGAGAGAAAATCTCTCTCCTCCTTAACATTTTGATCAGATTCCAATCAATATAGTCATCACCTGGATGATCCAAGACCACTGATGACTCCTCTTGACGTAAGCTTCGATTTGATAATAATCATGCCTTGATTAGACACCAAATAAAGAAGATACTTATCAGATGGCCAAGATCGATTAGTGAGATTTTAGCCCCTTTGGAATGTTATTTTTGAAAACTAACTATGCCACAATGATTGATGTGTTTTGGGTTTTGTGTAAGTACCTCCAGATCGGCAATAAGCTTCAAGTAATGGGACCATATTTCAGGACAAATCGAAGCTCCCTATGGGTTGTCCTAAAAGGTAGCCAATATTTTACTCATTTCTAGCATTTTTAGATAGTCCAAACGCATTTTAGGTAGCAGAATAAGCATTGGTAAGTATGAAACCACCTTGGGTAATTTGGACCTAGAACTAGAATGGTCAATTAATTAATAAAATATTCTTAAACTAATAAAATTAATTTAATTTAATTTACTTTAATTAAAAAAAGACGATGTAAAGGATTTCCAGATATATTTTTATAATTATTAGAGCTATGAACTTAACTAATTAGATTGTAGAAGAATTAGAAGCCTGAACTAGACTTAGAGAACTAGTGTTCTTGTAAGCCCTAAATGGGCAATATAATGTTGTTGTGGGCTTGAGGCCATGTTACTGCTTTGCAGAGAGGCAAAATTTCGACAAATCCATGGGATTAAAATTCTATTTTTATAGTTGTAATCAAGTATTGGTCAATTGTCTAACAGTATGTTAGTATGTCTATATAGGTGAACTGAAATTTTGTCTCATATCAATAAAATAATTTTTTCCAAATCTAAATACACAAATTCATTCAAATCATTCAAAGATGTGGACACATATACTCATTCGAAAAGTTGAATTATTTGACCCATATGATGGACCTTTGCCATTAATTTTGCAAAAGGAAGATAACCCACATTTGCAACTACATTTGCAGTTGTAAATGTTCGAGCACAAGGGATAGCGATGGGATCAGTTTATGGAATCCTGTGTTGCTTTAATTTCAGGAAATTTGTGGACTTCAAGCTCTCACTTCTTCTCCCTTGGATCATAAAACCAATTTTCCAAGGCATAGCAGAATGCGTGGGCCATTGGCCAAACCAATCGTAGGAAATACTATGACTCTGCAAGCGAATTTGTAATTGCAAGAATCATCGACTTTCATTCTATTAATCTACTTTATTATGGTAGAGATCCTACTGTAAACAGCCAGAGCCAGACTAGTAACTCTGGCAAAAATTGAACTTGCATGGAGTTTATGGGTACTCCGAGATTGCATTGAGGACGTTATAGCAGGCACGCAAATCTAAAAATTATAGACAATTGCACAATCACACAGTATAAGAAAAGAAAAGAAAAATAATACAGGATTTACGTGGTTCGACCGTAAGGTCTACATCCATAGGCAAGACAAGAGAAAAAGTTTCACTATGATAAAAAAAGTAAGATACAATTACTCAAAACTCTCAAACCTTAACCCCAGTGTGTTTCCTAACTCACAACTCTACTGCAAATGGTAGAATATTACAATATTTATACTGGCTCATTCTGCGAGGGCGTTGCCCCTGCACCCCCAACAAGATCAACGGTTCACTTTTTATTTCAATCAAGTTGTAGTGCGAAGCTTTCTAGTCAAGTAACAATTTGAATCCATGAAAACATATCCACAATTCAAGTCACATAAAAAATTGTTAGTAGTATGCCCTAGAGCATATCATTTAGTATGTATCTTGTACATGTTTTTATTAATAAAAGGCATTTCCACTTTTCTGTTTACATAAGATATTTATGTGTAATAGAAAAGGTCCATTGATATTTTGTTAGAAATTCTATTCTTAAGTTGTTAAGAATATGAGTGATAGTATTTCTAGTACAAAGTATCATAAATAGGTTCACAATCAAGGATACTTCATAATAAGGACATGACTTATCCAGAAAGATTGTATTCATATTTGTTTCCAAGTTATTTATATGAGATATAAATAAGATGGAATGGTGAGTCTCATGCCATATGACAAACATGATAGGCACTTATAAATGATAAGTAGGCCGAACTAGTGACACTTATGACAAGCACATGGAGTTTACTCTTGTCAATGTTTTATCATAAATCATATCAGTGCATATAATCTTTAGACCTGAGATAGCACAGTTATCTTGTATATAGGTAGTTTGAGTTTGATACTGCTTTCATACTTGTACTATGTATGGGTATATGGGCATGTGTTGGCTCCTACTAGTTATATATGGAGGTAGGTGTTGATCAAGATGGAATCTGTTCCTCTAAGTAAATAGAGATAAAATCCTATGTTCATTTAATTGTTCTTGATGTTTCAAGTTCTGGCTAGGACAGATAGATTTATTCGAAAAGAGTTTCGATGAGAAAATCTTTTAATCAAGAACTGGAATTAAAAGAGAACATAAAATTCATAGCAAATGGAGTTTGACATAAACCATGACTCAAATTTGAGTTGGGATTTTGTAATGAGAGATTCGAGGCATGGTAACATATGATTGTAGGTTCATTTAAGGTAAACCTTATTACTAATTGGGTGTCCATGGCATGCTATGCTAGGTGTTAACTATGGTCTATGAGGTGCATAAAATGATTTAGAGAAATCATTTATGGTAAGAAAGAGTTCTGATGGTATTAAGAGTTGATATCATATCTCATTGCCAATTAGTGATGAGCCTAGTAAGTCAGACACATACACAAGTTATCACTTAATTAAATATGATTTAATTAATTAATTAAAGAGTTTAATTGATTAATTAAATAGGTTTGGTTTGCAATTAGATTGCAAAGTCCCTAGCATGACTTGAAACCAAATCTAGATTATTTGATGTA
Organism: Hevea brasiliensis; assembly: GCF_030052815.1. Taxonomy (NCBI): domain Eukaryota; kingdom Viridiplantae; phylum Streptophyta; class Magnoliopsida; order Malpighiales; family Euphorbiaceae; genus Hevea; species Hevea brasiliensis. Next base: position 94,784,734 of record NC_079495.1, on the reverse strand, counting down.
TAGTATAAGTTAAATTTATATTTAAAGTGTTTAAATATGAATTTAATTAATGAGAAATTAATTAATAGAGATTAATTAATTAATTTATATTTGATATAAATTAATTAGAAGAAGAGAAATAATTATTTTGGATTAAGAACTCAAAATTAAGGCACAGGGGTATTTTGGTCATTTCGCAGTGTGACACGTGGCACCATGAGATGGTGACACATGGCATTACACATAAGCTTGCCAAATGTCTTTTAATCATGTAAGATGATTAAAATTAAGATTAAATATAGGTTTGACACTTGGCACAATGTGATTGGGTCAATTAAACCTAGAACCAATCAGAGGGTGACATGTGGCAAGGGTTTAATGTGTTAACCTAGCTATATAAGTGTTGTTATGAAGAGAAAAAATACAACCAGCAGCCACACCTCCTTTGTCATGCCATTTTGAAGCTCTTCCTCTCTTCCTCTTCATCTCTCATCAATTCAAAGAGATTAGCCATCAATCTCTTGAATTAAAAATACTAGAAATTGTTTCTAGTGTCCTGTTTACATCTCTAATCTTTTAAAAGGCAGAACTTGATTTTCTAATTAATAGAAAAAGCTTTAAAAGCTGTTCAAGGGATGCCATAGGTGTTCTTGGTGTGGACAAGCTAGAGGGACAACATTTGATGTCCTGAAGACGAATCTCAAAGGCGCAAATACACTGCAGTGCATCAAGAGGTTAGTGTGTTTGTTCTTGATTTAATCTAGGGTTCTAAAATTAATCTGATTAATTTTAAAATCTTAAATGGCAAATACAGATCCAAAAACATATTAAAAGAGTTTTAATATGTTGTTTATCATTGAAATCAAATAGATAAAAATAAATCTTGCATGATGCATGTGACCCTAGGTGAAAATTTTTGAATTCAATGGTATAAACTTGTGTTTTTCACGCTTCCGTTCCTTCAAATGGTATCAGAGCCACTATATTTGCCATTTAGATTGTTGATTATATGATTTAATTGTGTTTTTTGATCATGAGATGATTTATCCATTGCTGGTTGCAATGTAGGTGTGGCGGCATGCTTGAAAAACACCATCAATGGTGCGCATGGTTTGGCTTCCATGGGTGGTTCAAGGTTTGGCTTTTAATTCTGCAATTGTTGTATGATCTAAGGCCTATTCTTTGACTAATTAAAGTGTTTAATTAGTAGTTTTAATCACACAATTAAATTATGATTCAAATCAGAATTTTAAAAAATTATTTGAATAAGATTCAAATCTGAATTTTAAAAGTTGTTTGAATGTGATTCAAATCTGAATTTTTAAAGTTGTTTGAATCATATTCAAATCTGAATTTTTAAAGTTGTTTGAATAATATTCAGATTTGATTTTTTAAAAAATGTTTGAATGTGATTCAAATCTAATTTTTTAAAAAATGTTTGAATGTGATTCAAATATGAATTTATAAGATTGTTTGAATGTGATTCAAATCTGAATTTTTAAATTTGTTTGAATGAGATTCAAATCTGAATTTTTAAATTTATTTGAATCATATTCAAATCTGGATTTTTAAGTTGAATATGAGATATTCAATTTAATTTAAGTATGTATGTTTTATTTAATTGTTAAATAGTAATATGCATGATGGATGATCATGGACTATAATAGACCAATGTGATTGGATTTATTTCTTTTATGTTTCTTTGGGATTGTAACTTAATAAATTTATTTTAATTTATTTTAGGCATGTATTATTAAGTTTGTAATAATTTTTGGATTGTAATTTCATTTATTTAAGTTCTTGTAAATTCGCCTTGGTATGCCAAGGATTACTATGTAATATTGGATCGCAAGAAGTTCAAGGAGTTCAAGAGCATTGGTGGGACTAGTGGGAGGAATTCAAGATCAAGTGTTAATTATGTACTCCTTCAACAACTCTTGTAAAATGAATGAATGAAATGCATCTAGGAATGCCCTGATTCAATTCTTGGTGGCTCAGAATTGAATCCCTTAGAAAGTCCATGATCATACCATATTTATTTATTGTCCATGAATGCATGAGATGTATGTGAATGTATGCAGTATATGATATATGTATGCTAAATGGATAATGTGCAAAGTGAGACCTTAATAGTAATTAGGATGACCATAAAATCTTCCAAACAAATGATTAAGTTGGATATGCTATAATTGAAGTAATTATAACATGGGCCATCCATTGGGGCAATTATTTTAAGAAATTTTAAATAGTTGCATAAGATGCAATTAATTTAAGAGATTTTCTTAAGAATAATTGTTAAGCATGAGATGTTGTAAATATGTAAATGGTTTGGTGCCCAATATTGGATGTACCTGAGAACATTAAAATTATTTGCATAATTACTGGCTCAATGGGATCAACTTAACTAATGCAAGATAAGTCAATAATGGATGTACTTGAGATTTTGAGCATTAGGGGCTAGGTAAAGGATTGAACCTCACATGAGATGAGATGGGCAAGGAGTTGCTCACTTATAGTTCATTGTAATTCCAATAATGGATGTACCTGAGGATGATCAATAGAATTATAAGAATTCAATCACCCACTAGATATCCATCCAACTAGGATTTCTGTTTTCTACTTTGGAAGTGTAGGATTCGCTAAGTTAGTGGGAGGACCAATTTGATTAAAAGACCATAATCATTTTGCTTAATTACATGATACATTTACTAATTAATCTGGTTATTTTCTGCAGTTAATTTTTTGATAAACATGAGCACAGAACAACCACCACCATCCAATATCCTTGCAAGCATACTTGATCGCAATAGGTCGACAGAACCTAATCTCTCTGATTGGCTAAGCAATTTGAAACTTGTCATAAACCTTGAACATATAGGATATGTTTTAGATTTAAATGTTCCTGGTCTCTTACCTCCAGAGGCCACTCAAGAGGAACATGAAACTTTGGATAAGTGGAAGGAGCATGATATGAGAGCTAAGTGTTACATGCTTGCTTCCATGAGTAATGAGTTACAGAAGCAGCATGAGAACATGCAGAGTGCAAGTGAGATCCTCCTTCACCTACAAGAGTTGTATGGTGAGCACAGCAGGAATGCTAGGTATGAGATATCTAGGCAGCTGTTCCGCATGAGGATGTCTGAGGGATAGAATGTTGGGGATCATGTCCACAAGATGATTCGACTGATTGAGCAGTTGGAACATCTTGACTTCAACATGGATTTCCAACTACAGATGGATTTGATCCTTCAGTCCCTTCCTGAGTCTTTTGGGAATTTTGTGACAAATTTCCATATGACTCAATAGGAATGCACCTTAGCTGGTTTACTCAACATGCTGGTTATTGCCCAAAAGAATATGCCGAGCAATAAAGGAAAAGAGGTAGCTTTGTGCATCTTCTTCTACTGGAAAGTCCAACAAGAAGAAGGGCAATAAGAAAAAGAAACCTCAGATTCCTGGTCCTTCTAAGAAAATAGCTAAAAAGAAAGGGAAGACTAAAGCTGAAGGAGGCAAAGGAAAGTGTTTCCACTGCCAGAAAGATGGGCACTGGAAAAGGAACTGCCTAGAGTATCTTGCTTCTCTGAAGGACAAGAAGGATACACCCTCGGAAGGTATGTCCATATCTTGTTATTTAGATTCTGATGATACTCATAGTTCATCTACAGCTTGGGTTTTAGATACTGGTGCCAGTTCTCACATTTCTAATGATATGCAGGAATTAGCAAGTAGCAGCAGCTTGCGTTCTCAAGATGTTAGAGTCCGGATTGGCAATGGCTCAACTGTTGAAGCTTTAGCCATAGGATCTAAATCTTTTTACATGTTTGGATAATATTTTATATGTACCTGATGCTTTTAAGAACATCATTTCTATATCTAGTTTGACTAGAAATGGCTATGAATTTCAGTTCACAGATGATATTTGTAATATTTATTTTGGAAATAAATATGTTGGCTTAGGTTATATGAATGATGGTCTTTATTATTTGGATAATAATGACAAACACAAATTGAATGCAAGTGATCTAAAAGAATGTAATGCCATGGTGAAAACCAACTCTAGTTCAAAATATATTTGGCACTTAAGGTTATGTCATGTTGCAGAAGATAGGATTGCAAAATTGGAGAAAATGGTGATTTTATCCTCATTAGGCTCTGAGCCTACTCCAACTTGTGAATCTTGCTTTCAGGGCAAAATAACTAGATCACCCTTTGTTGGACAAGGGCTAAGAGCTGAAAATATTTTGGAGCTAATACATAGTGATGTATGTGGTCCATTTAAGGAAATGGCTAGAGGCAGTTTTCATTTTTTTATTACCTTTACTGATGATAAATCAAGGTTTGGGTATTTGTATTTGATGAAATACAAACATGAATCCTTTGAAAAGTTCAAAGAATTTAAATCTGCAGTAGAAAAACAAACAGGAAAGAGTATTAAAGCTCTTTGATCAGATCGTGGAGGTGAATATTTGAGTACTGAATTTGATGAATACTTGAGAGAGCAAGGCATTGTTTCCCAGCTGACTCCTCCAAGAACGCCACATGAATGGTGTATCCGAAGGAGAAATCGTACCCTATTGGATATGGTGCGTAGTATGATGAGCTATCTTGATATGCCAATCTCCTTTGGGGATTTGCATTAGAATCGACTTTGTATATTCAATAGGATTCCATCAAAATCGCTTTCTTCCACACCTTATGAGATATGGCATGGAAGAAAACCAAGTCTTAAGCATGTTAAGATTTGGGGTTGTCCAGCTTATATCAAAAAGCTGAACACTGATAAATTGAAAACCAGATCAGAAAAAGGTCGATTTGTTGGATATCCAAAAGATAGTTTTGGATATTATTTTTATTTGTCTACTTCATAAAAGGTTGTGATAAGTAGAGATGCCACATTTCTTGAACAACAGTTTGTTCAAGAAAGAGGCAAAGGAAGGCAAATAGAGTTGGAATTGGAGAATTCTGACCAATCAACAGATCAAATGGATATAAATCCATCTAGTCAACCTATACCCATTGATGAAACATCTACGGCTATTCCTCGTAGAACAACCAGGGTATCTCACCCACCAGTGAGATATGGTTTTCTTCATGAAGAAGAACAAGAGTTGTCTACTCATGAAGAAGTAGATCATGGAGATGATCCACTCACCTATGAAGAAGCTATATCAGATATAGACTCTTCAAAATGGATTAATGTTATGAAATCCGAGATTGATTCCATGTATAAGAATCAAGTTTGGGATCTTGTTGACCCACCTGAAGGTATTGTACCTATAGGGAACAAATGGGTTTTCAAGAAGAAAATTGGTTCTGATGGAAAGGTAGAGACCTATAAGGCAAGGCTAGTAGCGAAAGGGTTTCGCCAAAGGTAAGGAATCGACTATGAGGAGACTTTTTCGCCTGTTGCCATGCTTAAATCAATTAGGATTCTATTAGCAATAGCTGCATACTATGATTATGAGATTTGGCAGATGGATGTCAAAACAGCTTTTCTCAATGGATACATTGAAGAAAACATTTTTATGGAACAACCTAGGGGTTTTGAATCCCAAGATGGTTCCAAGGTATGCAAGCTAAAGCGATCCATTTATGGGTTGAAGCAAGCTTTGAGGAGTTGGAACATCCGTTTTGATGAAGCCATTAAATCCTTTGGTTTTATCAAAAATGAGAATGAGCCATGTGTATATAAGAAGGTTAGTGACAGTGCTATCACTTTCCTTGTCTTATATATGGATGACATACTGCTGATGGGTAATGACATAGGTATGTTGACAACTGTAAAGATATGGTTGTCAAATACATTCTCCATGAAAGACTTAGGGGAGGCAACCTATATTCTTGGGATTCATATCTATAGAGATAGAGCGAAAAGAATAATTGGTTTATCCCAAAGTCTATACTTGGAAAAGGTGTTAAAGAGGTTTAACATGCTTGATTGCAAGAGAGGATTATTACCAGTGAGACATAGTATTCACTTTTCTAAAGAGATGTCACCAAAGACACCTGAAGAAAGAGATAAGATGGTCAGGATTCCATATGCTTCCGCTATTGGAAGTTTAATGTATGCAATGTTGTGTACTAGGCCGGATATCGCATATGTTGTTAGTTTGACTAGCAAGTATCAATCCAATCCAGGTTTGGAACACTGGATAGCTATCAAGAATATCCTTAAGTACTTGAGAAAAACTAAGGATTTATTCTTGATATATGGAGGTGGAGACTTGCAAGTGGATGGTTATACTGATTCTGATTTCCAATCAGATATCGATGATAGAAAGTCTACATCTGGATATGTGTTCATTTGTAATGGAGGTGCAGTCAATTGGAAGAGTTCCAAACAGAGCACGACTGCAGATTCCACTACAGAGGCTGAGTATATTGCTACATCAGATGCTGCAAAGGAAGCTGTTTGGATAAAGAAGTTCATGACAGAACTTGCAGTAGTTCCTTCCATTGAGTCAGCAGTTCCACTACACTGTGACAACAATGGAGCAGTCATACAGGCTAAGGAACCAAGGTCTCACCAGAAATCCAAACACATAGAAAGGCGTTACCATATTATCAGAGAAATAGTTGGGCGAGGCGATGTAGCCATGTAGAAAATAGCATCAGCTAAAAATCCAGCTGATCCATTCACTAAGTTTATGTCACAGACTCAGCTAGACCGACATCTTGAGAAGATGGGTTTAAGATATTGTAATGAATGGCTCTACTGCTAGTGGGAGATATTTAGTAGTATGCCCTAGAGCATATCATTTAGTATGTATCTTGTACATATTTTTATTAATAAAAGGCATTTCCACTTTTCCGTTTACATAAGATATTTATGTGTAATAGAAAAGGTCCATTGATATTTTGTTAGAAATTCTATTCTTAAGTTGTTAAGAATATGAGTGACAGTATTTCTAGTACAGTATTTCTAGTACAAAGTATCATAAATAGGTTCACAATCGAGGATACTTCATAATAAGGACATGACTTATCCAGAAAGATTGTATTCATGTTTGTTTCCAAGTTATTTATATGAGATATAAATAAGATTGAATGGTGAGTCTCATGCCATATGACAAACATGATAGGCACTTATAAATGATAAGTAGGCCAAACCAGTGACACTTATGACAAGCACATGGAGTTTACTCTTGTCAATGTTTTGTCATAAATCATATCAGTGCATATAATCTTTAGACCTGAGATAGCACAATTATCTTGTATATAGGTGGTTTGAGTTTGATACTGCTTTCATACTTGTATTATGTATGGGTATTTGGGCATGTGTTGGCTCTTACTAGTTATATATAGAGGTAGGTGTTGATCAAGATGGAATCTGTTCCTCTAAGTAAATAGAGATAAAATCCTATGTTCATTTAATTGTTCTTGATGTTTCAAGTTCCTGCCAGGACAGATAGATTTATTCAGAAAAGAGTTTCTAATGAGAAAATCTTTTTAATCAAGAACTGGAATTAAAAGAGAACATAAAATTCATAGCAAATGGATTTTGTAACAGAGAGATTCCAGTGCATGGTAACATATGATTGTAGGTTCATTTAAGGTAAACCTTATTACTAATTGGGTGTCCATGGCATGCTATGCTAGGTGTTAACCATGGTCTATGAGGTGCATAAAATGATTTAGAGAAATCATTTATGGTAAGAAAGAGTTCTGATGGTATTAAGAGTTGATATCATATCTCATTGCCAATTAGTAATGAGCCTATTAAGTCAGACACATACACAAGTTATCACTTAATTAAATATGATTTAATTAATTAATTAAAGAGTTTAATTGATTAATTAAATAGGTTTGGTTTGCAATTAGATTGCAAAGTCCCTAGCATGACTTGAAACCAAATCTAGATTATTGGATGTATAGTATAAGTTAAATTTATATTTAAAGTGTTTAAATATGAATTTAATTAATGAGAAATTAATTAATAGAGATTAATTAATTAATTTATATTTGATATAAATTAATTAGAAGAAGAGAAATAATTATTTTGAGTTAAGAACTCAAAATTAAGGCACAGGGGCATTTTGGTCATTTCGCAGTGTGACACGTGACACCATGAGATGGTGACACATGGCATTACACATAAGCTTGCCAAATGTCTTTTAATCATGTAAGATGATTAAAATTAAGATTAAATATAGGTTTGACACTTGGCACAATGTGATTGGGTCAATTAAACCTAGAACCAATCAGAGGGTGACATGTGGCAAGGGTTTAATGTGTTAACCTAGCTATATAAGTGTTGTTATGAAGAGAAAAAATATAACCAGCTGCCACACCTCCTTTGTCATGCCATTTTGAAGCTCTCCCTCTCTTCCTCTTCATCTCTCATCAATTCAAAGAGATTAGCCATCAATCTCTTGAATTAAAAATACTAGAAATTATTTCTAGTGTCCTGTTTACATCTCTAATCTTTTAAAAGGCAGAACTTGATTTTCTAATTAATAGAAAAAGCTTTAAAAGCTGTTCAAGGGCTGCCATAGGTGTTCTTGGTGTGGACAAGCTAGAGGGACAACATTTGGTGTCCTGAAGACGAATCTTAAAGGCGCAAATACACTGCAGTGCATCAAGAGGTTAGTGTGTTTGTTCTTGATTTAATCTAGGGTTCTAAAATTAATCTGATTAATTTTAAAATCTTAAATGGCAAATACAGATCCGAAAATATATTAAAAGAGTTTTAATATGTTGTTTATCATTGAAATCAAATAGATAAAAATAAATCTTGCATGATGCATGTGACCCTGGGTGAAAATTTTTGAATTCAATGGTATAAACTTGTATTTTTCACGCTTCCGTTCCTTCAAAAATAATAGAGGATAATTTTATTCCTCATTAGTTCATTTTGCTTTGAGATGAATGTAGAAGACTGAAATCTCAATATCAATGAAATGGAGAAATTCATTGCTGAAGCTACATTGAAGCCTCTTTTTTGGTTATTGCCTTTTCATAGTGCTTGTTATGATAAACTCTTGAGATATTAAAGATATAAGCAAGGCCTCTTAACTGTTTGCAACCTATGACATTGAAATCTCATAAATATCTTATAAGTTAAGGTTGCATTGGAAGGAGATAGGATAACACATTAACTAAGAGCTAGAACATTTTCAAGAAAAGATTTGCCCTTTGCTTAGATGCCTTGAAGAGGTGATTTTGATAGTCCCCTGCAATGTTTGAACAAGATTTGCAGAGGAAAAGCACAACTCATGATATTGAGTCAGGAAAATCACCATATGCATATGTATCTTGAAACGTGGGTCCAGAGGCCACAACAGTTTCAGTCTTTTAGAGATTTATGAGTTCTCATCTTGAGAATTCAAAGTAGCTAATAGGGTTAATGCCTCCCTAGATGAGCAGACGTTGAGTTGGATGATACTTAAGTGGCTTAGGATTCTACATTAGTAATATTAATGACAGAGACAACAAAAATTGCATGGAGGAATCCCACTAGGTAAATTAATTTGTGTGAAACTTCCTGTAAAATCAACACTCTGCATACAAAAAGCTTACATTTATGACAGGAGCTTATTACAAATGACAAGCTTACAATTTCAATATTCCTGTGTATGCACCCAGTCTATAAGACTTCAAGGATGTAGTAGAAGCTCATGACTCATTTGCCATAAACAAGCTTGAGGTTTTCAAAGGAGAGAGCTCTATGGTGGTTGACTGTCCTGATGATGCAGCTGAGGAGTGTTAGCCAACACCTGCCAAAGTGTTTTCGGAGTACTTATTGATGCCTATGTTGGCGACCAGCTAAGTGAGGAGCTATTTTACAAGTGGAAAGCCAAGCCATAAGCTATGCAAAAGACCTATTAGAGAAGCTACAATCCTTCCACATAGTTAGTTTGAGAGAGAGAAAATTTCTATCACTTAGGGTTTTTCATTTTATGTCCTCTTGGGTCATCAAGCATCATTTTCTACTTTAGCTTCTCCTACTTCTAGTAGGGGAGGGCTTCATTTTTTGGTCGCCAGATTAGCTTTGAGGGAAAGCCCTCCCCTAGTTAGGTTAGGGCATATATAGTTGTTGGTTTGTGCTATTTGGTTGGCATGTAGGTTGGTCTTCATTGAGAGGGCATCTATAGCGGTGCTTGTGTGCTAAGTATGGTTTGAGGGCTTTGGATGGAGAGGCTTTGATGATGGTCGATCGTAGTATGGAAGCCTCTTTTGATGTTTCGTCTTTTGGGTCTAAGGGTGATTCTACGCAACAAAAGGGTCTCATTTGCTTTTAGTTATTTTAGCATCTTTGGGTTCTACTTCTTCACTATGGTCGGAAGGCCTTCCTGATGGTTTGAGTGCCAGCAAGCTCCGTGGCAGCTCCCTATTGCCAGTTGTAGAACTGGGTTTCGTGTTTAACTGAGAAAGTCGGGAGTTTGTGTGTTATGGAAGAGTGGTTGTGCTTGGATAGGCTCTTGGTCACCCTTTGGTTGTTGATGATATGTTGGCTTTGATCTATATTTAGCTCCTTTAGTGGTGGCAAGTTTGGGTGGTGGCCAATGGCAAATTATGTTTAGTGTTCCGATCTTCTTTTCCTAGGGTTTATAGGATAGGGTAGGTTTCTTTTGGGATTTGTTTGATGGTTTGAGTCTTTGGTTTGATTCGAATGGTTTTGTTTAATTAGGCTAGCTATTGACTATAATATGTGGGCTCTTCTTTTCTCTTTCGATGTTTATTTTTAAACCCATGATGTATCTCTACTCTTATGAGCTTTTAATGCAAGTTTGCATTTAAAAAAGAAGACGAACAAAAATCCTTCCATACAGTTGCATCTCTTTCTTTGCTTAGGGGAAGAAAAAATTTGTTCACACTTGAAGAAAAGGCCCTATAAAGTTTTGACATAATTAATAAATCTATTTATATATATAAAGCAGGAAGGTATTCTCAAGAGCATACCACATGACACTTTCCTTGAAGAGTTTGTCGCATGTAAACTTCCATAAATAACTCTCTTTTATCCTAATTACTATTTAATTCTTTTAGTTATCATTTATTATTTATGATATTACTTTAATATTTATAATTTAAATTATTATTTTCTTTAAATTTTGATTTTTAAAAATTAAAACCTTTTGCGATTAGATACAATATTTAAAAATTATTTATTTTATTTTTTTTATAAATTCATTTATCATTTGCCACATGTCACTCTTAATGATAATAATAATAATAATAATAATAATAATAATAATAATAATAATAATAATAATAATAAAAGGTTACCAATGGCCATTAATTTAAAGAAAATTAGCCATTAATTTGTGATCTCATAATCAACTATCGTATAATTTAATCAACCTTAAATTATTTCATATATTTAATAAAGTTTTTTTTATTATATTGTTATATTTTCTATTATTTTTATTATGAAATGTTTGTTAAAAAAATTGAAAGACAAAAGATGTAGCCTACATAAAAAAATTATAAAAATAAAATATAAATATTTGACTTATTTATAATTAGTATGCATTATTTTTTATTTTAATAATTTAATATTCATTTTATTTCACTTTCCTAAAATTAATTAATACTCATTATTATTACCATTATGGCCAACTTATAACCATTGAATTAAAATAGATAAGTAAATGGAAAACATTTTACTGTTATATAAATTGAATTTGAATGTTTTCCTACTGTTTTTCAATTAAATAATATTTAATTATAAAATTAAATTTTTATTTAAACAGTTTTCAATTGTTTGTCTATATATAGTTGATAAGTGCATAATTTATTAATTTTACTCTCATCACATTTAGTGTTTTTAGTGTATTTTTATGTGTAATTCAGTTGGTTAAAATATATTTATCATTTAGGCATATTTTTAGATAGTTGTGGATTAATTGTGTTAAATGGAGAAATTTTCAGCATTTTACCTTTACTGTATTTTTCAGGTGTTTCTAAAGTTGTGGGTCTCCAATTTGAGTGCTGTTTAATCCATTGAAAAGCTAAGATAGAGCACTTCAAATGATAAAGAGGGACCAAAGCCCAAATCAGTCTCCAAGGTTGACAAAATGAGTTATGGATCTATTGCAAAAGCCCAAACTCGATGTGTCACGACCAGTTTCAGTATTTATTTTGTATCTGGAGTTTCAGACGTCCAAATGAAGCAAGGCTAAGCCCAATTGAACCTTAAGAGCCACCTCTACAACTTCTATGAAGGGCTGGATGCGAGATGAGGCCATTTTAATTGTCAAAAATGGCAATGAAGTCGTCACTATGGGCTGGACAGTTTGTCTAAACCAGTCTCGGTTTTTGGGCCATAACTTAGGCTGTAGACCTCGGATTTGGACAAATGAATACCCATTGGAAAGCTAAGAAATAGGGCTACAACTTTCCTGAAGAGGGTAGAGGCAGATTTGGAAAAAAAGTCGTTGAAAATCAGCCTTGATTCCAGAAACGTGAATGCAGGCTGAAAATCTGCTTTTTTGAATTTCAAAACTTTTCCTAGTTTGGTTCCTATCTTTGTGATTAGATTTTTGACTATAAATACGTCTTTGGGCAGCAGCTAAAAGCATCCCAATTCAGACCTTCGTTCTCCATAGAACACCTTCTTTCTCTATTATTTCTTTCTAGATTTCTTCTTTATCTTTCTTTATTTTTTATGTAAGTCATGAACATGAGTGGCTAAGTTTTTAATTCAGTTCAAGGGATTCAAGTTCTTATGTATGTTTTGTGAGACTAGGTTCTTAATTTAATTTATGTCTTTTTTAATATTTATTATTTTCTGATTTAATTATTTTTGATCTGTTGAATGATTTGCTAAAAAGGCCTATTAGTTAATTGTTTGATTTGATCAATTGCTAGTTCATCTTCATAATCCGTAATTGTTGTGTAAGATTGAACATGAGTGGCAATTAGGTTTTATTGATTATGATCCAAGTTTTCAATAATAACCTAAGGAAACAATAGAGTGGATTAAATGATTTATGCTTCATAAATTATTGTTCAGCTTAACTACTTCCTTTTTTTAAAGCAATTATTAATTTGATGAGGATTGCTTAATACCAACTCAGTTAATAATTAGAGTCAATAAGAGTGCTGGGCTCGAATTGATGAGTATAGGGAAGTCAGGGGTTTACCTCGCTGTTTGGTAAATCTACGTTAAGTATTCAATAAGATATAATTGTATTTCTTTTGTCTATGATCAATCAGTGCATTAGAATGCGAATTACCTTGGACTGAAGTTTGTTTAATTGGAGAGTATCTTATTTTAAATCTTAATTTTGGATTTTTTTGATTTCTTCTTTGGATTGTGAATTAACACCCCCCCCCCCAAACCCTTGTTTCTTTTCCATTACACAAGCGCACGAAATTTAATAATTCAGTCTCTAGGGTTCGACCTAGATTCACCACTTATTGCAGAAAATATTTCATACCCAGTGATTTCAGTTAATTTAATTTCTAGTGGATTTGACACCCATCAAGAATTTTGGAGCCATTTTCGAGGAATGAAATTTATTGAATTTCGTGTTTTCTGTGTTAGAATATTCTGTTATTAATTTTGTTTGTGAGTTGTTGCTATTTTCAAGTTTTTTTAAAAAAAAATATTACGGTGTTACTGTTCAGTGTTACTGTTCATTAAGAATTTTGGTTGAATTTAGAGGGCGGCCCATATCTATTTTGAAGGAAACGACGCTCTAATCAAGACCAATAAATCCATTGGATTTTTTGGCCCCACCCTCTTAAGGCAAAATTCGATTGTTTTCTAGGGTTTTGAAGCATTTTTCTGTTTTTACTTTGATTTTTTTTTTGTTTATGACAAGAATTTCTCAATCTGGTGAGTTGATATTTGATCCAGAAGTAGAAAAAATAGCTAAACGTTTGAGAAAATTGGCTAAGCAAGCTAGGCAGATTCTGAGTACATCTGAAGGAGTTCAATCTCCAAAGGAGTTAAGTTCGGATTCGGAGTCAGAGTCAAATTCTGAAAGCGAAACCATGGCTACTAGAACCTTGAAAAAGTTGGCTGCTCCTGATCTAAACCAACAACCTTTGTGTATCCAATACCCTGCTTTAAATGTTGCTTTTGAGTTAAAATCTGGACTAATCCATTTATTGCCTAAATTTCATGGTCTTGCAGGTGAGGATCCACATAAGCATCTAAAAGAATTTCATGTTGTGTTTTCCAGCATGAAACCTCAAGGAGTTTCAGAGGATCAGATCAAGCTTCGAGCTTTCTCTTTCTCACTGAAGGGCACAGCTAAGGATTGGTTGTATTACCTTCCTTCTGGATCTGTTAACTCATGGAATGGGATGAAGCAGATATTTTTGGAGAAGTATTTTTCTGCTTCCTGTACTGCCAACATAAGAAAAGAAATTTATGGCATCTGGCAGTACAATGGAGAGAGTTTGTATGAGTATTAGGAGAGATTTAAGAAGCTGTGTGCAAGCTGTGCCCATCATCAAATAAGTGAGCAGCTGTTGATTCAATATTTCTATGAGGGACTTCTACCAATGGACCGCAGTATGATAGATGCTGCTAGTGGAGGAGCGTTGGTTGACAAGACACCAGAAGAGGCAAGGAGGCTGATTGCTAACATGGCAGCAAATTCTCAGCAGTTTGGAATGAGAATGGATCACATACCTATGAAGGTTAATGAGGTAAGTACATCTAACCTTGAGAAACAAATTTCTGATTTAACTTCTTTGGTGAGGTAGTTGGCTGTAGGGAACATGCAGATTGTTAAGGTATGTGAAATTTGTTTGGGTTCGGGTCATGCTACTGACATGTGTCTTGCATTACAAGAGGATGAATCAATGTAACATGCTAATGCAGTAGGACATTACGGACAGCCACAACGCAGGTATGATCCCTATTCTAGTACTTATAATCCAGGATGGCGAGATCATCCCAATTTGAGTTATGGGAATCAACTGGTGCAAAACCGATACCAGCAGCAAAGACCACAAGTGAATCAACCACAACTGCCTCCACCTCCGCCTCCCTCAAATCAAGGTATGTCACTTGATGAAATTGTTAAGGCTTGGGCTAACAATACACAACAGTTTCAATTGGAGACCAGAAATAGCATTCAAAACATAGAGAGGCAGATTGGTCAGTTAGCCTCACTGTGAGTAAGCTGGACGCTCAAGGTTCTGGAAAGCTCTCATCACAAATAGTCATGAACCCCAGAGGAAATGCAAGTGCGATATTGTTGCGAAGTGGGAAGAAGTTGATAATCAGACTCCACACAAGTCAACGAAAAAGAAGAAGCAAGGAGAAAAAGAGTCTAAAGTTCATGAAGTTGAGGTAAATACTGAACCTAAACTGAATAAGGTTAATAATTCTGTTCTTCCTCCATTCCCCTGCAGGTTGGCCAAAACGAAGAACGAAGAACAAGAAAAAGAAATTTTAGAGACTTTCAGGAAGATAGAGGTGAATATACCTGTGAAAACCCATATACAATTATTATTTATTATTATTTTATTTTAATTAGTTAACAATAATTCAATATATTTATAAAAAAAATATATATATTTTTATTTGATGGTCTGCTTATTTATTTTTAGATATATATATTATTTTTAAAATTAAATATATATCTGCCATCTGAACAACCCAGTTCAATAATAACTCTTAGCCCATTCTACACCTAATAGAACTCTTGAAATATCTATATATACCATAATCATCTCTTCTGCTAAACTTTGCTCTCAAAACCTGTTTGTCACCTCCTTCTTCTACCGAATACTCTCAACAGGTATTTTCTTTATCTTTTAATTATTGTTATATATGTATGTATATATATATATATATATATATATATATATATATATATATATATATAAACATTGGACGGAACAAATACAATGATATATATATATAAATATATAAAAATATTTGAATCCTATCGACATTTGAATCCCTGTCGACGTCATTGTATTTGTTCCGTCCAATGTTTATATATATATATATATATAATCTCCTGTTCATCCATGTCCTTGTACCCAGTCGACGCCGTTGAATTTGTTCCATCCAAGGTTTATATATATATATATATAATCCCCTGTTCATCCACGTCCATTGTTCCTATGAATTCGTCTCTGTTCACCGAATCATTATATATATATATATATATATATATATATATATATATATATATATATATTAAAGTTATTTTATTTTATTATTATTTAATATTTTTCTTTTAATATTTTGGGTGTGTAGGAGATTCGAATATTCAATCAGCCAATTGAAATTGTCTCTCTTCCATTGAAAATAATTATTGTCTTGGAGGTTCCAGGTGAGTGGTAATTATAGTACATGGCACCGTTTTTGTCCCTTTTAAAATTTCTTAGCATTAAGTTTGTTATTAAATGAAATTTTAAATCAATATTTTAACAATAATTTTATATGTGATTTTCTATAGTTTTATTTTATTATTAAATTTTTATTTCGATTTTAATTAAATAATTGATTTTGCCAACTATCTTTGCATTAGACCCATTAGGATTCCGGGAACAGGCCTTTAATGTATTTATATTGATTGATATTTGACTATAAAATTTACCGATGTGTTACTGAATTGATTTGAGATTGATTTGATTTTATTGAATTGATTTGAGATTGATTTGATTTTATTGAATTGATTTGAGATTGATTTGATTTTATTGACTCTCTGAAACTATTGAAATACATTATTGGAATTGCACTATCAGTTATTATTTGCTATCTGAAATTTTTTATTGATTTTGATTGATTTGTACAAATTGGTTTTCTATTTTGAATTGGTACCTGTGCCCAGTATCTGTTTCTGTTATCTGGCCCCGCCGTGTGGACTATCACGGTATTAGGTTGCATTGTTGAGTCATGCATCATTGCAGTTTATGGTTTGCATTAGTATCATATGCATTGATATCTGTGAAGGAGGAGGAAAGTATCTGATATCTGGTAGCGCGCTTACCATCTGGCCTTTGGTGATGTGGGGTATCATCACCCTGGTGCACTGTACCATAAAATTTTTATTGAATGAATTTATTTTATATATATGTTTTATGAAATTATTTTATTAATGATTTTGACAGCATGAGCATGATTTTATTGAATAGAAATTTATTGTGAAATTAATCAAGCGTCTGCCTGTTCCTATTCCGTTGTGTGCTATAATTATCATTCACTGAGCATCTAGCTCAAACCACGTTTTCTCTGTCATATCCGCTTTAGATCAAGAGAATTCGCAATTGATCCAAATATTCAGTCCATTTTCTGGAGAGGGACAACTTTGATTTGTTCTCATGGTATGCCCGAATTCATGTTTTCTCGGGCTAATAATTAGTTTAGTTTATTGAACAGTTTAAGTTTTTATTTGAAATCTGTAGAGACTCCGCAGTTTACCTATGGGATATTTATGATGTTTATTCAGCATTTTTGTTTATTTGGATTTTGTCTATTTTTTTGGATTAGTAATTGACAATATATTCATTCAAGATACTCTGATAAGGCTTGCATGATTTAAGAATACTTAAATTATGCGCCGGTCACGGTTCAGAATTTTGGGTCGTGACAATACCCTTACTTGATGCGATCAAACAAGTTGCCAAGTATGCTAAATTCCTTAAGGAACTATGCACTACAAAGCGCAAGTTGAGGAATAATGAGAAGATCAGTGTGGGGAAAAATGTGTTGCCATTAATTCAACAAAAATTACCCCCTAAGTGTAAGGATCCAGGTTCGTTTTCTATTCCCTGCAAAATATGTGATTCTAAATTTAAACGTGCAATGGCAGATTTAGGAGCATCTATTAATGTTATGTCAAATTCAGTTTTTCAAACTTTAAATTTGGGTCCTTTGAAAGAAACCAGTGTCATTATTCAGTTAGCTGATAAATCTAATGCTTACCCATTGGGAGTAGTTGAGGATGTGTTGGTACAGGTTGGAGAATTGATTTTTCCTGCAGATTTTTACATTCTGGATATGGAGGATAGTGTTCCCACATCAAAGTTAGCTTTGATTTTGTTTGGAAGACCTTTCCTAAAAATTGCCAAGACAAAAATGGATGTGGATGATGGTACCTTAACTATGGAGTTTGATGGAGAGACTGTCAAATTTAATATCTTTGATGCCATGAAGTATCCTGCTGATGATCATTCTGTCTTTTCTATTGATGTTTTTGATACAATTGTGCAGGATGTCTTTGAGTTAAGCATGGAGGATGAGTTAGAAGTGGTGATTAGTTAAGGAATTCAAGAAATCAGTACCAATCAACCATTAAGTGTAGAGGTTCAAGAGGCAGTAATGGCATTGCAGTCATTACCTCCTATTCAAAAAAGGTATGGAGTACCAAAGATCGATTTACCTGTATCTCACACAAAATTATTACCTTCTGTGGTGTAGGCACCAGTTCTTGAATTCAAGCCTTTACCTAAGCATTTGAAGTATGTTTACTTGGAGACAATGAGACACTTTCAGTTATCATCTCAAGTAATTTAACACAGATTCAAGAAGACAGATTGATCAAGGTTCTGAGAGTACACAAGGAAGCAATTGGATGGACAATAGCTGACATCAAAGGTATAAGTCCATCAGTGTGCATGCACAGGATTTTACTGGAGGATGATGCTAAACCGAGTAGAGAAGTTCAAAGGAGATTGAACCCATAGTTGATGGAGGTTGTGAAGAAGGAGATTTTAAAGCTACTGGATGCGGAAGTTATTTACCCAATTTCAGACAGCAAATGGGTAAGTCCAGTCTAAGTAGTGCTAAAAAAATCAGGAGTCACTGTGGTAGCAAATCAAGATAATAAACTTGTTCCAACAAGGATTCAGAGTGGATGACGAAAGTGCATAGACTACCGCAAGTTGAATTCAGCAACAAGGAAGGACCACTTCCCACTAACATTCATTGATCAGATGCTTGAGCGGTTAGCAGGTAAGTTTATTTCTGCTATCTCGATGGTTTTTCTGGATATAATCAAATTGTGATTGCACTGGAGGATCAAGAGAAGACTACCTTCACTTGCCCTTTTGGAACTTTTGCTTTTAGAAAGATGCCCTTCGGGCTTTGTAATGCACCTACCACATTTCAGAGATGCATGATGAGCATATTTTCAGATTAGAATGATATTTGTATTGAGGTGTTCATGGATGATTTTACTATGTATGGTGATTCATTTGATGCATGTTTACATTATTTAACTTCTGTTCTTGAGAGATGCATTAAGAAAAATCTTATTTTGAATTATGAAAAGTGTCATTTTATGGTAGAACAGGGGATTTTGTTGAATCATGTTGTCTCTAATAGGTGTATTGAGGTGGATAAATATAAAATTGATTTAATTATGAACTTACCTTACCCTACAACTGTGAGGGAAGTGCGCTCTTTTCTTGGTCATGCAGGTTTCTATCGCAAGTTCATTAAGGATTTCTCTAAGATAGCATTGCCTTTGTCTAGACTCTTGCAAAAAGATATTTCTTTTGAGTTCAGTGAAGAGCACAAGGAGGCTTTTGACAAATTAAAATCTGCATTGACATCACCCCCTATTATCCAGGCTCTTGATTGGGCAATACTGTTTGAAATTATGTGTGACGCAAGTAATTATGCAGTGGGAGCAGTTTTAGGGTAGCGTGTTGGGAAGCTCTTTCATGTGATTTATTATGCATCCAGAACACTCAATTCAGCTCAGTGCAATTATTCTACAACCGAAAAAGAGTTTTTGGCTATAGTTTTTGCTTTAGATAAATTTCGGTCATATTTGCTTGGTTCTAAAATAATTATCTTCTCTGATCATGCAGTGTTAAAGTATCTCTTGGCAAAGAAGGAAGCAAAACCAAGGTTGATTAGATGGATCCTTCTGCTACAAGAATTTGATCTTCAAGTCAAGGATAAGAAAGGAGCCGAGAACCTGGTAGCAGATCATTTGAGCAGGTTAGTGACACAAAAAGATTCACTTCCTTTGCAGGAACTTTTTCCTGATGAGCAGTTTTTTAAATTGCAAGGTATGATCCCTTGGTATGCTGATTTGGTGAATTATTTGGTTACTAAGGTTGTGCCTTTTGATTTGAGTAGAGCTAAGAAAGATAAATTGAAAAGTGAGGCTAAGTATTATGTGTGGGATGACCCGTATTTGTGAAAATTTTGTTCAGATCAAATTATTAGGAGATGTATTCCTGATAATGAGATTCAATCTATTCTTGCTTTTTGTCATGCCTATGCATGTGGAGGTCATTTTGGACCCAAGAGAACAGGTAAAAAAATATTAGATTGTGGTTTTTACTGGCCCACTATATTTCGTGATTCATATTTGATTTGTAAAAATTGTGAACAATGTCAAAAGAACAGGAAGTTTAACCGGTAGGAATGAGATGATTCAGAATCCAACTTGTTTGTGAGATTTTTGATGTGTGGGGTATTGATTTTATGGGTCCATTTCCTTCTTCTTTTGGCTTTGTTTATAAATTACTTGCTGTTGATTGTGTTTCGAAATGGGTGGAAGCCAAAGCCACCAGGACTGATAATTCTAAAGCTGTTGTAGGTTTTATCAAGTCAAACATTTTTAGCAGGTTTAGAGTTCCTAGAGCTTTAATCAGTGACCGGGGCACACATTTTTATAATAGAACTATTGAGGCATTGTTGAGGAGATATGGTGTTTTTCATAAAATATCTACAGCTTATCACCCTCAAACAAGTGGACAAACAGAGGTTTCTAACAGAGAGATCAAGTCTATTTTGGAAAAAACAGTGAAGCCAAATAGAAAAGATTGGAGCCTTAGACTTGGATGCATTGTGGGCTTACAGGACTGCTTATAAGACACCCATAGGTATGTCCCCCTACAGATTGGTATTTGGTAAGTTGTGTCACCTTCCTGTTAAGTTAGAACATAAGGCTTATTGGGCTGTTAGACAATGTAATTTGGATTTGAATATTGCTGGTGTGGAAAGAAAATTAAAATTACAGGAATTATAAGAAATTCGACTTGAGGCTTATGAGAATTCTAAGATTTATAAAGAAAAGACCAAGGCATTCCATGACAAACTAATTCTAAGGAAGCAGTTTGTGGTTGGGCAAAAAGTTTTATTGTATAATTCCAGATTGAAGATGATGCCTGGTAAGTTGCGTTCTCATTGGATTGGACCTTTTATTGTTACTAATGTGTTTCCTTATGGTGCAGTTGAAATTCAAAGTTTAGAAACTAATAAGGTGTTCAAGGTTAACGGTCATAGACTCAAGCCATTTTATGAAGGGTTTAAGGAGCATACAGTGGAGGAGCTCAAATTGAGTAACTCAATTTATGTAGATTAAGGAGCTTTGCCATGTCGAGCAAACGACGTTAAAAAAAGGCGCTTCTTGGGAGGCAACCCATGGGTGGCTTGCTAGCCACAATCAGATTTGTTTTTTTCCCTTATTTTATTTTATTTTTCTAGCATATTTTTTTTCTTTTTTCTTTTTCTTTTATTTTGCATTTGGGCTTTACATTAGGGACAATGTAAGTTTTAAGTGTGAGAGAGGAGAAATTTGTTGCTGTAATTTTTTTTAATTTTTTTTTAAAAAAAAATTTAATAATAAAATAAAATAAAATTTGTTCCCATAAGCTTGATTCATGATTCTATATTAACTCTTGGAGAGAAGTGCTTTGTCCTTGAAATGACTTCTATTTTAGATTGAATTTTTGAGATTTTAGGCAAGGTAATAGTAACTTTAATGATGGATTTTCCCTCTTCTCCATACAATAGAGCAATTTTTTCCTGCATAAATCATTTAGGCTTAATTTAATGGTGAAATAATTAGTTATGTGTGCTTTAAACTAGTGTCATGCATATTTTAGAACTTTGTTTAATCTATCAGGGCACTTTATAATATGTAGATGCATAAATTGGGGGAAATAAAAGGTAGAACTTGAAAATTGCTCCGCTATTTTAGTTAAGCTAACTAACGAGGGGCCTTCATGAACCCCATGTCGATTCTCAGGCCAAAAGCTAGCTAGGATATAAGTAAGGTACTTTTCTGAAGGTGACGGTTGAAATTAAAAAAAAAAAAGTGATAACTGTGACAAGAGAGAAGTACTAATTTCAAATAAAATAAAATAAAAAATGGGCATTTCTATCTCCCATAAGATTTGCAAAGAGTTATAATTGTTGTGCCTTGATAAATTAGCATTGTGTTTTAGTGTGTATTGACTTAAAATTTTATGGAACTTTAATTGTGTGAGCTTAATTGATTTCAAGCCTTTTGTTTTGTGTTAGAAAAATTGTTGTTATATTGGTATGGTGTTGATGGAATTTGTTATAATAGTTATTACTTTACTTGCTTCTTCTTTCAAATTTTTAATCTTTTGTTAGAGAATATTGTGATAGGGTGAAGTTAATGAACTTCTAAGTGGAGTTGATTGAGAGTTTAAGTCACGCTTGAGGACAAGCATGGAATAAGTGTGGAGGAATTTGATAAGTGCATAATTTATAATTTTACTCCCATCACATTTAGTGTTTTTAGTGTGTTTTTATGTTTAATTCAGTTGGTTAAAATATATTTATCATTTAGGCATATTTTTATATAGTTGAGGATTAATTGTGTTAAATGGAGAAATTTTCAGCATTTTACCTTTGCTGTATTTTTCAGGCGTTTCTAAAGTTGTGGGTCTCTAATTTTAGTGCTGTTTAATCCATTGAAAAGCTAAAATAGAGCATTTTAAATGATAAAGAGGACCAAAGCCCAAATCAGTCTCCGAGGTTGACAAAATGAGTTATGGATCTATTGCAAAAGCCTAAACTCGATGTGTCACGACCAGTTTCAGTATTTATTTTGTATCTGGAGTTTCAGACCTCCAAATGAAGCAATGCCAAGCCCAATTGAACCTTAAGAGCCACCTCTACAACTTCTAAGAAGGGCTGGATGAGAGATAAAGCCATTTTAATTGTCAAAAATGGCAATGAAGTCGTCATTATGGGCTAGAACGTTTGTTTGAACCAGTCCCGGTTTTTGAGTCATAACTTGGGCTGTAGACCTCGAATTTGGGCAAATGAGTACCCGTTGGAAAGCTAAGAAATAGGGTTACAACTTTCCTGAAGAGGGCAAAGGTAGATTTGGAAAGAAAGTCGCTGAAAATCGACCTTGATTCCAGAAACGTGAATGCAGGTTGAAAATCTGCCTTTTTGAACTTCAAAACTTTTTCTAATTTGGTTCCTATCTTTGGGATTAGGTTTTTGACTATAAATACGTCTTTGGGCAATAGCTAAAAGCATCCCAATTTAGACTTTCGTTCTCTATAGAACACCTTCATTCTCTATAGAACACCTTCATTCTCTATTCTTTCTTTTTAGATTTCTTCTTTATTTTT
The DNA here is from genome assembly GCF_030052815.1 of Hevea brasiliensis. Classification (NCBI taxonomy): domain Eukaryota; kingdom Viridiplantae; phylum Streptophyta; class Magnoliopsida; order Malpighiales; family Euphorbiaceae; genus Hevea; species Hevea brasiliensis. The sequence continues at coordinate 94,761,478 of NC_079495.1, read as the reverse complement.
TCTGTAAGCCATGAACATGAGTGGCTAAATTTTTAATTCAGTTCAAGGGATTCAAGTTCTTATGTATGATTTGTGAGACCAGGTTCTTAATTTAATTTATGTCTTTTTTAATATCTATTGTTTTCTGATTTAATTGTTTTTTATCTGTTGAATGATTTGCTAAAAAGGCTATTAGTTAATTGTTTGATTTGATCAATTGCTAGTTCATCTTCATAATTCGTAATTGTTGTGTAAGATTGAACATGAGTAGCAATTAGGTTTTATTGATTATGATCCAAGTTTTCAATAATAACCTAAGGAAATAATAGGGTGGATTAGATGATTTATGCTTCATAAATTATTGTTCAGCTTAACTACTTCCTTTTCTTAAAGCAGTTATTAATTTGATGAGGATTGCTTAATACCAACTCAATTAATAATTAGAGTCAATAAGAGTGCTAGGCTCGAATTGATGAGTATAGGGAAGTCAGGGGTTTACCTCGCTATTAGGTAAATCTACTGTCGCAAGGGTTTTTGCGGTCGCCTGCACGAGTTCTCACCAAAGTGGGAAAAGTGAGGAGTCGCCACTTTAATTTTGAGAAAAATTAAAGAAAACCATTTGTGAAAGGTAAATTAAAAGAAACCACTTCGAAAACAGAGATTCTAGGCTCAGGGTCCGTATACTGGTGGGGAAGGTGTTAGGCACCGCACCTCGTCCCTCAACGAGGGTAAGCAGATTTAACATTGTGCTCTTCATAACTTAAAATTGGTAATTAGGGGGGTTGGAGTGATGATGTTAATCCTTCGTATACATGAAAGGAATATTTGATATTTCACTATTCAGAGCTGCCCAAGAACATGAGTACATGAGATGACCCTTAGTGAGTAGGTGTCGTGTAACGGATTTTGTTTAGGGGTTACTTTGTATATTGAAGTTGTGATATTTTAATTTGGATTTTGGTTCAGAGAATTCAGGTAAAAAATTTCTCCCGATCTCTTGATGTATTTTGTTAAGAGTTTAAGCGGGAGATTTTGGATAAGAACTCTCCTCCGAACTTTACATATTTTATTAAGATTTTGGCTGAGAATCGGGTAAAAACTCTCCCCCGATCTCTTAAAGTATTCTACTTAAAGTTTGAGTGAAGGATCTTGGATAAGAACTCTCCTCCGATCTCCACATATTTTAAGATTTTGGTTGAGAATCGGGTAAGAACTCTCCCCCGATCTCTTAAAGTGTTCAGTTTAAAGCTTAAGTGAAGGATCTCGGATAAGAACTCTCCTTCGATCTTCACATGTTTTATTGAAATTTTGGATGAGAATCGGCTAAGAACTCTCCCTCGATCTCTTAAAGTGTTCAGTTTAAAGCTTAAGTGAAGGATCTTGAATAAGAACTCTCCTCCAATCTCCACATATTTTATTGAAATTTTGGATGAGAATCGGGTAAGAACTCTCCCCTGATCTCTTAAAGTGTTCATTAGAATTGCATATCGTAAGAACTTTGAACTAAGGATTCTGGTGACTGAGGGGGTAAGAAACCCCTGCTAAGCTTTTCCTAACCCACTGAACCTTATAACTAGAGAGTGGATGCAAGACCGAACTTCTTGTCGATCTTCTATGTGATCACCTTATCTTTGATTAACGACATTCGATCTCTCTTTAGTCGCTAGTCTGGGATCCGATCCTATCTCGATTTTCGATCTATTATATTTTCGCCTAGTGTCTTTCTGAGGCCCGATCTCATAACTTGTTTATTTGATCTATTCTTACTTCTAATCTATTCGACCTTTTGCTATGCCTATCTTTTGTCACTTTTTATTCATTTAGGCTCGAAGCTCTCATGTTAAGATACTTCTATCGATATCTCTTAGATTATCTACAAGTTGTCCATGACCTAAATGTCTATTCTCGAAGGAAATGAAAACTAAGAGGTGATAAATAGAGTTTACGAATGAATAGAAAAAGAAGACCTGGGAAATAACTATTGGCCTAGATAATCTGCTTTGAGATTTTAGTGCGACTGAATATAAAAGAAATTTTAAGAATAAAAACGGAGAAAATAAAGCACGAGTATTCAACAAAATGACAGTCTAGACACTTACCTATGAGAAGCTGAGGAGACAGATGAACTGACTCCGGAATCCATAGATCTTGTAGAGATGAGAGCTATTGGCCAAAAAAATAGAACCCACTCGAAGTAACGAGAACCAGGTCAAAACAAAGTTGGACTCGGAAGGCAATGCCAAATACTAGAGCAGTGAGAATGAGATGATGTGAAGATGATTGCACAGAAACTAAAAATGGAAGTTTCAGGACTTAGAGTTCCTTTTAGAGAAATACTTAAGAAAATTGGTTTCTAAAGTTTCTTAGTACTTCGGAAGCTCAGAATGGCAAGTAGCAAGACTGAATCAAATTTCAGAGCCTTTCTACTATAATCACCACCTTCTTATTTTTCGTCCGTCCCTTCAACAGTATTGCATGCAGGTATTTATAGGGAATGGGTGCTCATAATGGAGGGTCAGGAACTCACTAGGGGAGACGGAGGGTTTAGATTCAAAAGGACATAATCTGATGTCTGAGAATTAAAGGGAAACAAAATGGAGGGTTGGGATTCCATTTAGAATATCTGTCCTTTCTTTTTTTAATCCAACGGCTCAGGGTCTTGCCTTACAAGTTGGATCCGAAGGCTGGGAATAAAAAGTACCGAACCTATCATCTGCTTTTTGATCCAAGGGCTCCGGGTCCGTCCTTACAATTATGATCATCGGTGGAGATCGAGATGTACAAGACTGCCATAACTATTTTGGCGTTTGTCAGCTGGATAGGCGTTTCTGCAAATGAGGCATGTGGTGAAGATTTGATCATGCCTGCAACGCTTTAACTAACTCGGCTCTGATTATGAAGAGAGTTGATTGAAAGTTATTTAATCTCTCCGCGCTTTCCAATCTCTATTTCTTCCGATCTCCTTATTATGACCCTTTCATTTTCCGATCTCTCTCGTTTTAGATTTTTCCTTTTTATCTAACTTGCCTTGGTCAAAGCAATTAATTCCTCAGTTACCGATGCATCCGCTTCGGTTTCTGTATGCAATAAATGCCCATGCCCTATATATATGCACCTACGGGAAATCCCCTTCGCATTTCAATTTTCCTCCTCCAGTTTTTTCAATGCTCCATTTCTCCAATTCTAGCTTCTCTGGTAACAATTATGATTATGTTGGCTACTTTTTATCTTTTGCTGACTGTTTTCTTTGGCCTTCGCCTGAAAATTTATGACCCCAGTGATCGAAAAACCATAAGGACGTGATCTAATGACAGTGAGGGAACCAGACTAATTTACCGATCAAGATCGAAAGTGACAATCGTGCCGATCTCGAATTGGTCTACCGGTATAATCGGTGGACCGATCTCGAGCAAGAGGACTACTAATTTCAATCTTAATGTCGGTGACCGCCTCTTAAAGTTCATTATAACCCCAACCACATCGGACGTCCCGACTGCAGCTTGGTTCTGGTCGATGACATCGACGATGACCCCGCTCACTTCCATGAGAGTCATAGTTACCCTATCTGAGCTGCACATCAATCCAACACTTGTGGCTAGCTTTTTGATCAAACACATCTTTTGATTTAGCTACAAGACTAGGCTTTAACGTAGGCCATTATCCGGAGTAGTCCTAAACTAGGTAAAATGTAGTGCTGATCTTTAGAGATCACCCAAATGATGTAATCCGGTCTTTAAAGATTCCCCTAATGATGTAATTCGATCTCTTGAGATCGCCCAAATGATGTAATCTGATTTTTTCGAAATGAAATGAAATTTTATTTAAAGGTTTTTATTTTATTATTGCATTAGTTATTTTTTGATCTCTGATATGCATGTCTGATCTGATCCCTAAACAAATCGCCATTAGCCGATTCATGGTTTCAAAAGTTTGTTCAATCCGAAGACCTCGGCTGACCGATCTCATTTATTCCATTTTTTTATTATGTTTTCTAGAACCTTCTTGCGATGTGTCAAGGAGGCGTGCCGGTTTCACTGACCAATGCGTCGCTTGGGACTTCGCAAGCATTTAATGCTCATACAGGTATAAATAGGGGAGAGGTGCATCAGTTATTTCCTTATGTTATTTTCAGAACCTCTCTAGCAATTCCAGTGTTTTCTCTTGTTTTTTTAAGTTTTTCAGGCATCGATCACATTCCGATAAGGATTTTGATTCTTTTCCTGGTTAATTTCTTTTGTTTTCTTGAAAATGAGCGACGTCGAGGGTCAGAGAGCTATGAGCCAGCCTTCTGTCCATAATTCGTGGACCTCGGAAGAAGGCGATGCGACAGGGCCAAGCGGACACCCCAGTACAGCCATCGTTCTGATTATTGGTCCGGCTGCCAGACCGAGGCGAGGAGCGTCTTCCAGAAGAGAAAACCTGCCAGTTGATGAATTGCCTTCGGTCCTGAGAGAGACCGATCTTCAATCTATAAGCCAAGAGTACAATCTGCGGATCGACTCTTTTGAGCTGATCAAGTGCCATGGCGACCTTCGAGCTAATCACTTCTTTGATGAAGGCAATCTCTTCATAGTATATGAAGAACAGCTGAAGGCCAGACTCCATTTTCCTTTGGACTAGTTTTACAAGGCCGTCCTAAAGCTCCACCATGTCTCGGTAGCTCAAGTGCATCCGAACTCCTGGCCGACTTTAGTAGCTTTCCAGGGCCTTTGTCGAGCTAAGGGACTGGTACTCATGGCTAAAGTCTTTGCTGAGATACATAGGCTTGCCTGAAGGAAGGATGACGAGTTCTGGTTCTTTCAGGCTATGCCGAACTGCGGGCTCTTCACCGATCTCCCTTCTTCACTGAAGAATTGGAAGAACTGGTTCTTTATATTGAGAAGTAAGATTCCGAACAGCTTTGAGGGTATCCCACGGAGTTGGCAACACCTGGTCGCTCCAATTTCGAAGAAGATCACCTTAAATAAGGACGAAGACGCCATGGTGAGAGAGTAAAAGTCTCAGGCGTCCACCCAGAAATTCTCGTGCTTAGACGCGATTATGGCCGAACTGAAGTATTGGATGATGCGGCTGATCATTGACGAAGACTACGAGCTTCAGCTCTCTGACCTCGGTCCTGGTACAATCCATATCTCTGGCCTCTGAATCTTAGCGAACTCACTGACTTCTTCTCTGTATAGGTATGGCGGCTGGTGACACTTCTAAGGAGAGCCGCAAGCGAAAGAGGGAGGTCTCTCAAAAGGTGCGGGCAATGAAGGAGGCCATCGTTATTACTGTTCAGACTCCTCAGCGTGAATTGGTAGAGGTGCCGAGCTCTCCTCCCCGACCTCAGGAGCAGGCGATCCCAGAAGTAGAGGTCATTGTTCCTCCTCCTCAGCAGATCGAACTTTCACCTCCCCCACCTCATTCAATCTCTTCCAATGTGGAAGGGGGGGTCTTCTGGTCCTACTATTAGGACACTTTCTCGAGGCGCTCAACTCCTGATCTAATCACTAGAAAGGAATCGTTCCACCCGAGGGAACCCCAGGTTAGTCAAAGTCATGGGCGTCTATCTGCTTCCAAGAAGATCAAAACAGATTAGCAGAGGAGAGCATCGATGATATTCTAACTCAGACAATGAGCTTGGGCTTGGAGGCTATTGCTAATCAACATGTGATCTGAGAGAAAGCCCACGCCTTAAGGAGGGAGATTCTTAAGGTGGTCTAGGATGCCTCGGCTGCACAAGCTCAACTCTCCTCTGCTAATGACTACATCGCCAGAATGGAAGATCAGATGAAGCATTATGAAGAGAGGATAGCGGAGGTGGAGCGGGAACTTGAAAACTCCCAGGCTGGTTGATCTGCCGATCTCGCTCGTTTTGCTGAGGAACTTCGGGCGAAGGAGGAGGAGCTCTGAGCCAAGGATGAAAAGCTCCGAGCCAAGGATGAGGAGCTCCAGGCCAAAGAAGAGGAAAGCACAACGAAAGAGGCTGGGGCATATGTGAACGCCCATAATGATCTCCTGGCCGAGCTGAGGAAGCGTTATCCTGAGGAGGACTTCTCCTGGATGAATCAGCTCATTCCAGAGGCCGAAGAGGAGAGTGACGAGGAGTCTGAGAGAGAGGGGGGGAATCAGAGAGCTGATATTGTACCTGGGGAGCAGGCTGGGGGAGATCCACCTGCTGAGTGACTTGTATATATTTTGTTTTGAAATGAATAGAAATCCCCTTTTGTTCAATTTCTTGATGAGATCGAAAAGCGTCCAAATTATCTGAGTACTTAATTGATTGAACGTATTTGAACATTAAACTTAAAAGTGATTATTAATCAGAGTATAAGAGATCCAAAAAACATTACACGTAAGCATGAGATTGGACTAAGCCATGACCAAATACTAGGGTAAAACTTTAAAACATTAGAATTGCAAAGACTTGACATTGACTTGAACTCTTAAGATTGAGATTGTCATTAGACCGGATAGAAACCTTAACGTTATTTTAGGGAAAATTTGGGGTCTTCAAACGAGAAACTCGATCACATCGTTAATCGAATGAAGTTCTACAATATTTGTGCAAAGAGATCGGAGAGTATCAGTAGGCAAGATTGGATGGTCCGAAGAACCAATATTGATTTAACCCCCTCTGATAAGAGATCGGAAAATAATTAACTTAAGCGTGAGATCGGTTTGTTCCATGGTCGAGCAATCGGTGAGCTCGGAAAAGCCATTTGTGATCGAAGGACATCGGTTGAGAGCGGATAATAAAGTGAAAAGTTTAAAAGTTCCTTGACTTCGGAGGTCGGCCAAAATATGGTGTCTACAGCTGCCCCTCTTTACATAATTTCTATTAAAGAGAATGAAATTCTCTTGTATAGGAATTATGTAAAGATTCGGACCCATATTTTAGGTGGTCGGGATATCAAAACCAGAGATCAATGATGAAAATTAAATAATTAAAATCAAAATGCCAACAAGTAAAATCAACTTGGATCTTGAACCCAGAGGTTGATAATAGGAAATCAAACGCTGAAAATTAAAATAAACTTGGATCAGAGAACCAGAGGTTGATGACAAGAAATTAAAATGATGAAAATTAAAATCAACTTGGATCAAGGAACCAGAGGTTGATGACAGGAAAAATTAAAATGCTGAAAATTAAAATCAACTAGGATCAAGGAACTAGAGGTTGATGACAGGGAATTAGGTGCTGAAAATTAAAATCAACTTGGATCGAGGAACCAGAGGTTGATGGCAAAAAATTAAAATACTGAAAATTAAAATCAACTTGGATCGAGGAACCAGAGGTTAATGGCAGGAAATTAAAATGCTGAAAATTAAAATCAACTTGGATCAAGGAACCAGAGGTTGATGGCATAAAATTAAAATGCTGAAAATTAAAATGAACTTGGATCGAGAAACCAGAGGTTGATGGTAGAAAATTAAAGTGCTGAAAATCAACTTGGATCTAGGAACCAAAGGTTGATGGCAAGAAATTAAAATGCTAAAAATTAAAATCAACTTAGATCAAGGAACCAGAGGTTGATGGCAGGAAATTAAAATGTTAAAAATTAAAATCAACTTGGATCAAGGAACTAGAGGTTGATGACAGGAATTTAAAATGCTGAAAATTAAAATTAGCTTGGATCAAGGAACTAGAGGTTGATGGCAGAAAATTAAAATGATGAAAAATTAAAATTAACTTGGATCAAGGAACCAGAGGTTGATGGCATAAAATTAAAATGCTGAAAATTAAAATAAACTTGGATCGAGCAACCAGATGTTGATGGCAGAAAATTAAAGTGCTGAAAATCAACTTGGATCTAGGAACCAGAGGTTGATTGCAGAAAATTAAAATGCTGAAAATTAAAATCAACTTGGATTAAGGAACCAGAGGTTGATGGCAAGAAATTAAAATGTTGAAAATTAAAATCAACTTGGATCAAGGAACCAGAGGTTGATGACAGGAATTTAAAATGCTGAAAATTAAAATCAACTCGGATCAAAGAACCAGAGGTTGATGATAGAAAATTAAAATGCTGAAAATTAAAATCAACTTGGATCGAGGAACCAGAGGTTGATGACAGGAATTTAAAATGCTGAAAATTAAAATTAACTTGGATTAAGGAACCAGAGGTTGATGACAGAAAATTAAAATGCTGAAAATTAAAATCAACTTGGATCGAGGAACCAGAGGTTAATGGCAGAAAATTTAAATATCCTCACAAAGCAGACCTTACACAAGATGTTCCTCCAATCAAAGTGTACTCAACAAAGTCTCAAAGATAGATGATTAATGGAGAGAGTCAGAACGAGTCCCAAGGCTTGGTCTACAACTTTCTCTTTTTACTCACTTCTTCAGGGTGTCCCTCTAGGTTTTGTCTCCTTACTTATTTTATAGAAAGCGCCCTTGCGGGTTTTCGCTCTCCTCTACACATCTTGCTAGGAGCACCCTTTCAGGTTTTCATTCCTACATTTTTTTTTTATCTCGCGACCGTCTTTCGTCCCCTGCAAATCTCATAGCACAGTACATGAAGTTATCAATATTCAAATCCTGATCTTATAATAAAGTTTTAACGAATTAATAGCGCATAAATGAAGGGTAGATAAGAAAAATAAATTAGAGTGAATGAGCAATTTTATTATGGCTTAAAAATAATGGTACAATTTCAACGGGAAAGGGGTACTAGAATAGATCTCACAAATTCTTTGTCGCTAACTTTGAATCCCCCTAACTGCCATTATTTCAAGTAATCTTCCGACGAATGTTTGTACCGTGGTGACTTATTACCTCTTCTGGTCTTGGGTTCTCTTCCTTATTTCTCCATTTTCTGGTTCTAGGAGTGCCCCTCTTGGGTTTTCACCCTTAGATTTTTATTTTTTTTTTATTTTTTTTTTATTTTTCAGGGTGCCCTTTCAGGTTTTCACCCTTTGCTCATTTTGCAGAAAGTGCCCTTACGGGTTTTCGCCTTCGCCCACGCATTTTGCTAGAAGCGCCCTTTCGGGTCTTCACTCCTACAGTTTTTTTTTTTTTTTTTAGGCATAATACCTTTTGACAACATCTGCATTTACGGGTCTTGGGAATTCTTCGCCATCCATATGAGTCAAGATCAGTGCACTACTGGAAAATGCCTTTTTAACCACATAGGGTCCTTCATAGGTTGGTGACCATTTGCCCCAGGGATCATTTTGATTTGGGAGGATCTTTTTCAAAACTAGATCTCCCGGTTGGAATTCGCGAGGGCGAACACCTTTGTTGAATGCCCTAGCCATTCTCCTTTGGTACAATTGCCCATGACATGCTGCTGCTAGTCTTTTCTCGTCCAGTAAATTTAGCTGGTCCAACCTCGATTGAATCCATTCTGACTCGTCAATTCCCGACTCTTTCAGAATTCTCAGGGAAGGAATCTCCACCTCTATAGGTAAAATAGCTTCCATTCCGTAGACCAATGAATATGGAGTTGCTCCAGTCGATGTCCTTACGGAGGTCTGATAAGCATGGAGGATAAAGGGAAGCATATCATGCCAATCTCTGTACGTGACGGTCATTTTCCTGATTATCCTCTTGAGGTTTTTATTAGCGGCTTCCACCGCTCCATTCATCTGGGGATGGTATGGTGAAGAATTGAGATGCCGAATTTTGTACTGGTCACATAAACTTCGGATCTTTGGACCATTCAAATTCTTAGCATTATCGGTGACAATTTTGTTGGGGAATCCGTGTCGGCAGATGACATTATTCTTAAGAAATTTGAGGAATATGTTCTGTGTGATATGTGCATATGACATTGCCTCAACCCATTTGGAGAAATAGTCAATAGCTACCAAGATAAACCTGTGCCCATTGGATGCCTTGGGATTAATAGGGCTGATCAAGTCTGTGCCCCACATCGCAAAAGGCCAAGGTGAGACAAGATTAAAAAGCTGGTGAGGTGGGACATTTATCAGATCAGCATAGATTTGACACTTATGACACTTCCAAAAGTACTCGATGCAGTCTTTTTCCAAAGTGGTCCAGAAGTATCCCCGTCTCATAATTTGCTTGGCCATCATATACCCATTGGCATGAGTAGCGCAATTCCCCTCATGAGTCTCAAAAAGGATCCTCCTTGCTTCTTTTGCATCCACGCATCTCAATAATTCGCCATTGGAGCTCCTTTTGTATAAAATTTCACTGCTGGAAAAGTATCCCAGTGCTAATCTCCTGATCATTATTCTCTCATTTCTGCTTGCCCCAGGAGGATATTCCCTGGTTTTGATGTAGACCTGGATATCATGATACCAGGGTTTGCCATCTGTTTCTTCTTCGATCATGAAGCAGTATGCCGGCTCACTCCTTGCTTTGATTTGCAACTCCTGTGTTGTCTGTCCCTCTTTCATCTGAGTTATGACAGCTAGAGTGGTTAAGGCATCGGCGAACTGGTTCTTGTCGCGATTGAGATGAGTGAAGGAAATCTCTTTAAATTTCTTGATCGGTTCTAGGAGATACTTTTGATATGGGATCAGTTTTGGGTCTTTAGTTTGCCATTCCCCTTTGACTTGGTAAATAATCAAGGCCGAATCTCCATATACCTCCAACTTCCTAACCTTCATTTCGATGGTAGCTTGTAAACCCATCACACAGGCTTCATATTCTGCATCATTGTTGGTGCAATCGAACCTTAGCTATATAGCTGTAACACCCTCCCTGTAGCAACTCCGTACATTATACTATTCCGGTAACCAGTGTGGGTCCGAACAGCTAAAACATCCGGAAAAATATTTAAACTAAATTGAGGAACCATAATTAACTCAAATATTAATAAGAAAAATTTAGGAAAAATTTTAGAAATAAAATACAACTAAGTTAAATGAGCCGGTGCCTTAGCGATGGGTAACCTAGTGGGAAGTTGCGGTCCTCGCAACTCGGAGCCCTAGACCCAAGGAAAAATTCATAAAATAATTTTTGAGACTCCAGAGAAGGGTCATTGAGGTTCCTATGGCATTAGAATGCTAAGAAAATACTTAGGAAAATTTTTCAATCGGTACAGACAATTTTGGTCTGTTAAGCCAAACGGAGGGCATTTTGGTCATTTCACCTTCAGAGGTGATTTTTGGCCGACTTGTCCAGTTAAATAAATAATTATTATTACATAAAATGTGAATAAATATTGCTAAAAATTGAATTGAAAATGAGTAGAGAAAAGAAAAAAAGAAAATGAAAGAAAATACTTAATTATGACATCATATGATGTCTTTAAAAAGAGCTCTACCAATAATCTTTTAACAAGCACCTTTAAATCAATTAAAAAGGAGAAAAAAGAGTTAAAAATTGAAAAAATTTTCTGCTCTTCTTCCTCAAAATTTCGGCAGCCTTCTCATTCTCTCCCTCAACCACCATTAAAGCTCCTAATGAGCTTGATTCCCTAGCCAATCTTACCCCCTAACCCTAGGATTCCTTCACTAAAAATTATACCCACACCAAGGAGAAGTGTTTGGCAGCCAAGAAAGAGTAAGAAAGTAAAGAAAAATTGAAGTCTTGGTTAGCTTGGATTTAAGCTACAAGAGGTTAGTGCATATTTTCATATCTCTCACTCTTTATTCCATGTTAGAAGCTTAAATTGAGTAAGAAATTGTAAGGAATTGAAATAAAATATATGTGTATGAACACCAAGAAATTTGGCAGCCATGGGAGGAGTTTGGAAATTATTGATTTGTTTGAGCTAAATAGCTTAGAAATGGTTGTTGATAAGGATATTTGAGCTAGATGTTGATTTGGGTATGTTAGATAAAGTGATGGATTGTTAGGGTTAGGCTTTTGAGATTTAATTGAGGGTTTAATGCTTAGATATTTAAATTAAATTCTAATGGTCAATTAGTGACCATTTGATGAATTTTGACCTTAAATTGGAGACTATTGTGGTATTGGAATTGAAATGGTATGCTGCCCTTGGTGACCTGCAGGATTGATTGTGAGTCCAGCAAGTTTGGGCAGCCATAAATGGAGTTGTATAGGTTCAATTGGTGCAAGACCAATTGGACATGAAACTAGACACATAATGGCACAACTTTGGTGAAGAAACCATGTCCAGAAAACCAAACCAAGTTAACCAAAAGATTGCCCTAATCCGGGTGACCTGCATTCTGCCTAGGCAAAATGACCAAATGAACAATATTTAGTCATTTGGCCATAACTCAGTGTAGAAAGGTCCAATTGACATGAAATTTTACCAAAAATAAGCTGAGATATATATCTACAACTTTCATGAAGAAATCTAACCCAAATTATGACCAGAACATATTCAAAAAGTGAGTTGTAGTCACTATTCCAAGTACTATAGATTTGGTCAGTCCAGAAATTCTGAAAAAATTTTAATCCAGCCAGTTGTGGTTTTTGGACCATAACTTGAGATACAAAACTCCAAGTTGAGTGATTCAATAAAAGAAATGCAACTAGACAAAATAAGGAACAACTTTCATGTTGATCATTTTGCCAAATTCCCATTGTAAAAATGACTAATGGAACAGTAAACACAAAGCTTGAAAACTAAAAATTCTGTCCAATTAACATTAAGCTTAGAAATGGTATTGGTAACCAATACCAACAAATCTAGAATGCAAAATGTGGTATGTTGGGAGTATTAGAACCAATGTACCTATTATCTATGCAAAAGTCAACATTTTAGTTGACTAATAAAATGAATAGTAACACTAAAACTTGAATTTCAAAAATTGTGAAACTTAAAAGTGCAAAATGCCCTAGTATACCTAGCAAGATTGGTTTGGATAGGTTGGCATGCCAATAGGGTTCAGTTAGCAGTATTGCACATGGCATTATGCCATTCTGTGATTTTATGGCTTTTAGCCTTTCTGACATTGTGTTGATACTTGGCCTTGTGCCTAATATTTATTACAGCTCATTAGCTGCTCTCATTACACCGGAGATACATATGTGACCGATGGTGTGACGGCCCGAGGTACTTGATACCCAATGCCAGTTTACCTGTTTATCCAGTCTAGTCATCCAGTATAGGTTACTTGGGCAACTAAAAATGAAAGTGGATAAATTTAACGAAATTATGAATATAACAAATACAAAATAAATAAGATTACCAATAATGATCGAAAAATTATCTGCATAAGATATCAGAACATGTACTGCATATTTATTTTCTATTTTTTTTTATTTTATTATTGGCACCACTAAGCATTATTGCTTAGCGCATCGCTTTTTGCCACTCGTAGGTTCTAGAGAGACAGACAGAGAGCCCAACAAACCACAGACTAGGTGAGGTCACAGATCTACCTAGAATCAGAGTCACCTCTCATCTACAGTGCATCAGTGGTAGGACCTTTAGGTCCCTTTTGAAATTATGTTTTTGCATTTTGTAATAGGTAGTAGTTTGTGATTTGTAAATTATGAACTCATGTAAATAGTAAATTTATGAATCATATGTTGATGTACATATTTGAAGAATTTTGTTAATTAATATAATTTGAGAATATCTTCATGAAATTTTAGTTGATTTTGAATTTGAATGAAATTGTGGATTAATGTTGAGAACTTGAAATGATTGCTAATGTTGAGACCATGTTGATGGTTATTGGAGTTTGAGAATGATTAGAAATGATTATTGGAAGTGTTTTTCACAGGTTCCGAAGAACTGTTTTCTCCATTTTTAGCCGGCACTCTGTCGAATTTTTTATAAAATTTGCGAAACCTCAAATAAATTATAATTTCAATAAATGACTTAAATGAAATATATTGTACTTCATAACTATGATAAAAATAAATTAAGGAAGAATAAAAAATGATTGAGATAAAATAGAGTGTTCCGGTATACTGTGTGACATATCTTATGTAGCTATATTGTAGACGGGTAAGGTGTGTCACAATAGCTATTGGGAAGTGTTTTCCATCAGGGGATATCAAAACCGCTCTAATCCCATTATCAGACAAGTTGACCGCTCCGTCGAAATACATTTGCCATACGTCACTTGGTTCTTTGTCATCGCCACTGACCTCATTAACATACTCATCGGGGAATTCAAAATCCAGGGCTTCATAATCTTGGATCGGGTTTTCTGCCAGGAGATCAACAATCATGCTTCCTTTTACTGCCTTTCTGATCATATTATGACTTGCCATTTTGCTATCCTTCCCAGTACGAACGGGCTTTCAAATACATACTTGATCGGGTCCATTTTGGAGATGAGCCACATTTTATGATTCAACATGTAGTGCTTGAGTCGATTTGCCGTCCATGCCAATGCGCAACAAGTTTTCTCTAAGAATGAGTATCTCGACTCGCAATCATTGAATTTCTTGCTTAAATAGTAAATGGCTCTTTCTTTTCACCCCGTGTCATTGTGCTACCTCAGAACGCACCCCATTGAACTCTATTGAACTGCCATGTACAAAATCAATGGCCTTCCCGCCACTAGAGGAACCAATATTGGCAGATTTGACAGATACTATTTGATCTTTTCAAAGGCCTCTTGACAGACTTGATCCCATTGAGCAGTATTATTCTTCCTGAGTAGCTTAAAGATGGGCTCAGCTTTAGCAGTGAGATTAGAGATGAAACTCGAGATATAGTTCAGTTTTCCTAGGAAACTGCGCACCTCCCTTTTTGTCTTTGGGGATAGCATTTCTTGAATGGCTCGAACTTTATCCGGATCCACTTCTATTCCCTTCTCGCTTACTATGAATCCCAATAGCTTACCAAATCTGGCCCCAAACACACACTTAGCTGGGTTCAGTTTCAGTTGGTACTTCCTAAGCCTTTCGAATACCTTTCTCAACACTTGCACATGACTTTCTCCCTCTCTAGAATTGATAATCATGTCATCCACATACACCTCCACTTCCTTGTGCATCATGTCGTGGAATAATGTGACCATGGCACATTGATAGGTAGCTCTAGCATTCTTTAATCAAAATGGCATGACCCGATAACAGAATACCCCCCACTGGGTGATAAAAGTAGTCTTATCCTTGTCTTCTTCATCCATGGGGATTTGGTTATACCCGAATGCCCCATCAATGCATGAACATTTACCCAATCCTATAGCATTGTCTACCAGCACATCTATGTGAGGGAGAGGGAAATCATCATTCAAGCTCGCCTTGTTGAGATCCCTATAATCAACACACACCCTGACTCTTCCATCCTTCTTCATTACTGGGACAACGTTAGCTATCCACTGAGGGTATTTGAACACTTCCAGGAATCCAGCATCATACTGCTTTTTGACCTCATCCCTAACTTTTAGCAGTGTGTCGGGGTTCATTCTTCTCAACTTCTGCTTCACTGGAGTTGTCCTAGGAATCAGAGGAATCTTGTGAGTTACTATTTAAGGATCCAATCCAGGCATATCATCATAGCTCCATGAGAATAATTCGATGAATTCCTTGAGCAAGCTCACCATACTCTCAAATTCCCCATTATTTAAGACTTTAAGTTCTCTATTTATTTCCTCAGTCCGTAAATTTATGGTGTACGTTTCATCCCCACAAGGCACCAGGAAAGGTTCGTCTCTTTCACCCCTTTCTTGTATAGGTTCTTCTTCAGAATCACTTGAAGCAATGGCAGTTATGGGAGTTTCAAAATTAACATAAGGAACTTCTGAGTCAATTGAATTATTAGGTGTGAGTCGGTCAATGGTCCTGAAGAAATGAAAGTCGACCGAATTAAAAAATGGATTTTGATGGCAAAAAGAAAAGAGAATTGGACACGAAATGCGCTTAGTAATTCATTAATACTTTAATCATAAAAAAAGGGTTCATTTACAGCACTACACTTGTCACTATGGACAAAATGATCAAGTGTTGATAACAAAATGTACTTTACTCGAGATTGAGCACAGGAATGTCTTCTGCTTCCAAATTATCCAGCTCTTGCCCTTCGGTGATTGGCGATATCAGTGCTTCGGATAGGGAGTCAAGTTGTATGACATCAATGGATGGTTCTTCAGGAGACTCTTCACTTTCTACTGGATTTTGAACAATTGGCTTGGTTAAAACATCGGTGATTTTTGGGACAACTTTTGTTTTCCCAACTCTCCTGTCAAACCTTTGATCCCGGAGCATGTTCCTCATCCAAAACCTCCCGTCCATGAGAGCATCTTTCTCATATCCCAAACCAAAATGACCGATTTTCTGAACAGCCGGTATTGGTTTAACAATTCCCTGAAATGCGGCGCCCAATCCCTTGCCCTTCTCATAGCCGCTTTTAAACATCACCTTTGCAACCATAGCTGCAGCTCCTTCTTCCCTTAGGGTGGTTCCTTGTAACTCCAATGCTTGGAAAGAGCTTTCCAAGGACCTTTCAGTTGTTTCCACATAAGGAACCGATTGGGGCTTGGTGACTAGTATGGCTTCTTTCCCCCTCACTGTGATGATTTTGCTGCCCATAATGTACTTAATCCTCTGATGCAGAATTGAAGGCACGGCGTTTGCCGAATGGATCCAGGGTCTCCCCAGCAACATGGTGTATGCAGGCTCGATATCCATCACTTGAAAAATGACATTGAAGGTGCATGCCCCAATCTGTAGTGGCAAATCGATGTCCCCAAGCACCTCTCTCTTGGTACCATCAAAGGCTCTTACCACCATGGCGCTTTGGCAGATGGCTAAAGGGTCAACAGGTAGTCTTGCCAAGGTGGCATTAGGCAAGACATTGAGGGCCGATCCGTTGTCTATCAAGACTTTAGCAACTATGCACCCTTTGCATTTAACTGTCACATGTAGAGCTTTGGTGTGCTTTAAGCTAGTCAGATCTATCTCGTCTTCCGAGAAAGTGACAAAACTGGATGCCTGAATTTGCCCCACTATTTTCTCAAATTGCCCCGGTGTGATATCGAGGTTCACAAAGGCCTGGTCCAGAACCTTTTGCGAGGCTTGGCGATGCACTTCTGAGCTTAGTATTAGCGACAGCAATGAAATTTGAGCAGGCGTCTTTCTCAATTGCTCGATGACGTCATACTCACTTTGCTTCATTATTTGTAGCAATAGTTCTTCCTCTTCCTTTGGTTCAGCAGGTTCCCCTTTCTCAACTCTCACAGCCCCATCCTCCGTGTTTTCTTGTGGCTCTCCCATTTTTACTTTACCCTTCTTCTTTTCCCTCTCATCATTTTCGTAACATCTCCCACTTCGAGTTATGAATTCTAGTTCCTGATCTTGCGAGAGGGAGTCACTGGTCGTGATAGGTTTTAGGTTTGATTGGGGAGTAGCATTGTTGGAGGGTTCAGCATAAGTCATTTTAAAGTGCTCGTGAGGAGTGAAGCATGGTTTAGGAGGGGTTATGGGTTGAGTATGTGTATAGTTGAGGGTAGGAGCTTAAGTACCGCTGGATGCCTCCTAAGTAAAGACTTGAATATTGTAGTTCCAAGGCACTGCATGGGTGTTTGTGACTAGGAGTTGAGGCGGGGTTCAGATGGTTGTTATTGATGGTGTTGGTGTTGGTATGCTGGGAGCAGAAAAGGTTAATCTGGGATTGGGTTTGGAGGCATTCCGGCCAAACCTGGCTATATTCACTTCGCCCTCCAACCTCGGTATCCGCTGACATCTCAAAGTTTTGAGTGACAACATCCTCTGGACTTCCTGCCTGAACTCCTTATAGTTTTGCAACTGATGGTCAGTCGCTCCTCCGTGGTTGGGGCATCTTGTATCACTTTCCAACCTAGACGTCTGAGGGCATAGATATCCCTCTCTTACTACCATAGCAAAAATCTCCTCGAAATGAGGAATCAGCCGATCTACCTCCAAAATTGAATTTTCATCCTGTGGTTCTATCATATTCACGTCATTGCCTATACCATGATTAGGCAATGGGTTTGAAATGACATTGGGAAGAGAGTCATTTCTCTAAATTTTTAATCAATCATTTCTGATTAGGGCCTGTACTCTTCCCCTGAGAGCTCCGCAGTTGTCAGTTGAGTGCCCGAGTGTCCCGCCATGATATTCACATCGGGCATTGGCATCATACCACCTGGGATATGGTGGCTGAATTGGGTCAAGGGGGATAGTCACTATTTGATTTATACCGAGTAAGTACCAGTATATTTCACCGAGTGGAAGGCGGAAAGGTGGATCAGGGTTTCTCTGTAGTCTCAGATTGTTTTGGGGAGGAGGTGGTCTTGGTTGAACAGGTTGAGCAGGCGGTCTGGGGTGGTAAGCTGCTTGCGGTGGATATTGTGGGCGAGGGTGAGAATAAGTTGGGAAAGGGGGCGGAATGTTTGCTATTGTTGGGCCTTGAGTAGGAGGGTACGGCCGAAAGTTATTTTGAGGTTGGGCTTGTCTGGTGATGGAGTGTACATCACCTTCCTTCTTCTTTCCAAAGCCGAGATTTTTCTTTACAGAATTTTCAGTCAACTCCTACAAAGGTCCTAACCTTAGGTTAGCTTCAATTCTTTCACCAGCTTGGATGATATCTGAAAAGCTGTTGGAGGTGTTTCCAATCATCAGATTGAAATACGGAGCTTTCAATGTCTCAATGAACAGAGAGCAGAGTTCATTGTCAGTAACTGGAGGATATACCTCCGCTGCTTTCTCTCTCCATCTCTGGGCATACTCCTTAAAGCTTTCCCTTTCTCTTTGCACCAGGTTCTGGAGGTCTCTCCTTGTGGGGGCGGTGTCACAGTTGAACTTATACTGTTTCAGGAAAGCATCGGCCAAATCTTTCCAGAAGTGTAGTTTGCTCCTATCTAGTTGAATGCACCATCGCAGGGCTGCCCTGGAGAGACTCTCGTGGAAGAAGTGGACTAGGAGTCTATCATCTTCCGTAAGGGTCGACATCTTAGCGATGTAAGTGGCCAAGTGAATGCGGGGTCTGAATTCCTGGTGTATTTGTCGAAGTCTGAAACTTTGAATTTGGGTGGTACCACCACATCTGGTACCAATATTAGTGACGACACATCTACTTAACCGTACATGTTCAGACCCTCTATCGCCCTTAATCTTTCTTTTAGAGCAGTAAACTTCTCATTTTCTTTTGCTCTACTTTCTCCTACTATATGAGCCATTCCCCCAGTTGGGAAATAAGTTGTAGGGTGAACAGGAGGGATTGGTATGGAAGGGTGTAACTCGGTATTTGAGACAGCCAAATGATAAGGGAAAGGTAAGTCATTATTTGTGAGGGTCGGATTGACAGTGATCGTAGGATCGGGTATAGGAGGTTGAAAAGTGAAAGAGATTGAAGCTTGATGGGAATCAACCATTATAGGGAGTGGGGGAGGTAGTAGCAAATTTGGTTCTGATGTCGGTCTATTTTGAGATATCTCCTTCATCAGTTTCATGAGCCCTGAGACTTGATCTCTCAATTCGGAAACTTATCCCTGTAGGTTCTGGACTTGTTCCTGGTCTTCCATTATCTTCTTTGTTCGAGACCTTGTTAAGTACACTTGTCTTAGTTGAACTGCTTGCTTGGTCAAGCTTGCTTTACTTGGAGCAATGTTGATTTCCTGTGGGAAGAAATTATAAATTAGTTTGAAATTCTATTAGAGTTAGGGATCCTAACTGGACAAAGGATACGGTGACCTATAACTGCCAAAAATGGAGTCTGCAGAAAGATAATTGTGACAACTTTATCATGGCATCGCTCGATAGTCCAACGGTGAATGACTGGATTGAATGCGTGTCTATGATACTAGTCCATATGGCACATTCGTCTTTTTGTACAACTCTAGCGAGGATAGTTCCTACGGGAGTTATACTATTCATTCATATTTTGCTAAACAGTGGTCCAAAGTAATTCATTAATCAAACAGTTCATACATAGCATTCTTTACAATTGCCTAGGCTTAGGGAGACTCTTTAAAATACAATGACATCTTTTGAGGTACTCATAGAGTCTTTCTTCTTGTCTAGCGAGGTTGAATGTCCTCAAGGCATATTCAAATTCTAGCAGGAGCTCTTGTTTCCCTTGTGCTATCATTCTTTCTAGCTGGTCAACATTTTCTCTCAGCTCTTGATGAAGGGTTGCTTGCCTTTCTTTTTCTTTTCTTTCTTTAGCACACTCTTTCAAAATATCATTGATAAGTTGTGCCTGCTCCTTTAGTTCAAGCTTCTTCTTTTTGCTTTCTTGTTTATACTCTTCCATGACTATCTCCTAGTATTTCATTTTCTCTTGCAACTTGCCATTCTGAACTCCTGCCTCTCTTATTGCACCGTGGAGGGAGATCTTTTCTTTTTCCCACCGCGTTTCTTATTACTCAAATTCCGCCTTTTCTGTAGTCACTTCTTCCCTGAGCCTTTTCACCTCCTTTTTCAGGATTTGCTGTCGGTATTTCAACTGCCTTATCCGTTCTTGTAGTCACTGGTTCTCAGCATTCGAACTCTGTAGAGAGCTGACCAACTCGATGTTAACTTCTTTTGAAAGCACTTCCTGACGGGGCGTGCTGCCCTTTGGTTCTGCTGGTTTAGAAACTGGGTATCCCTGATCTCTACTTCCCCTCCATCTGAGGTAATCTTCTGTGGTACTTGGCCTTTTAGGTGACCGTTCAATCATGGTGACCTTTTCCTAGGACTTGCAAAATGATTTCAGTTCTTCCTCTCTGCCGGTTTCATGATAGAAATGAGCTTGATGAAGTACTTCAACATTTGGCGCAAGCTGGGTTGAACCGAATTGCCTCATTACCAAAACTGGGATATAACTTGTATATCCGATCAATCCGATCAAAGGTACCAAATGATTGTCCCCTGTATTGGACAAAATAGGCTGACCCACATACCATAACTTCCTCCAGCAGTAGTTATGACTATTGAAGCTTAAAATCTGCTCTTGCCATTGCAATTCATTCTTTGGACTTATTGTCAATCTAGCCATTTTTTCAATGAGCGGCTGTTTGGGATACCAAGTTAATCCCTTAGTTTCCAAAGGACAGATATGGCTGAGGATCTAAAGATGTAGCAATTGGGAATAGCACTTGATGGTTCCCTCACCTTATTGTCGGCAATAGGTTAGGGTCAAAAGGGTCTCTATAAGGATTGCAAGTATTGGGTTAATGTTTTACTTCTCTACTGCCCAAAACATCTCTGTGACGTTGTGAGTTATGACTCCCAAAGGTCCAGGAAACAAGATCAGGCCGTAAATCCCCAAAGCTAGTGTCAACGAAACCTGTTCCCATTGCCTGCTTTGAATGTACAGATCCAAATACTTCTTGATGTAAGTCCAATACCACCCGTGTGTGCTTCCCTTGACGGTTTCTTTCGCTTTTGCTTCCTTTGCAGGAATTCCAAGCATATGCATGAACCGTTTCCAAGTTTATCTATGCTCGAGTTGTAGGTAGATCCAATTCTGTGCCACATAAGGGATTTCCAGCAGCGCCTGATATTCTTCTATAGTGGAAGTTGTATCTATGTCGTTGAAGGAGAATACCCCATACTTGGGATTCCAAGTTGATAGCATGGCCTTTAATGCTGGAACTTGTATTCTAACCCGTATCAAGATTGCAATCCTTCCATACTTTTCCTCAAACTTTGCCTTGACATGATCGGGAAGTGATTTCCAACTGCTGGATAAATCCTCAAGATCGGTCATTCTAACCTTAAACTTTCTTGGATCGAATGGAGGTAATGGGCTGATGTCTGCCCCTATGTCGTCAATCTGAGGGGATTCTGAACTATGAAGCGGTTTGGACCATTGTCTAGCATTCCATTCCTACCTTGGAACTTCTTCTGTTGACTGACTAGAGGATGCCATATTAAAGTTTCCGTTTTACCCTTTTATAGACCCCAATTTATAACGCCTATAGAGAAAATTTGTTAGCAGAATAAACTCAGGTAATTTTGAATTATACTGTTGGCATGGCAACACCTATCAAAGTAGGAAGATGTTTAGATCATCCTAACAGTGTCGACACCATATTTCGGCCGATCCCCAGAATCAACAAACTTCGAAACCGATCCCTAGCACTAAATCTTTCCTTGTCATCTAACCACGGTTCCGATCTCTCTTCACAGAAAGTTGAGTCAATGCTAAGTCCTCATATCAGCCAAAGCCTTACCGATCTCTCAAATCATTCACCGATCTCTCAAGCCCAGTGTCAAATATCCTGACCAGTTATCACATTCCCAAGCTCTCCTGACAAACGAAATTGAACCAACACTAGATCTTTATGTCGCCAGTTTTATTGCCTATCTCCCTTTTAAAAGTTTAGGAATAATCAAGTTAAGGTTCCAATCCAGTTTAATGATGATCCCGATCTTAATGTCCAAGCCGAATTTCCAAATTCAATCAAGTCCCGTTTAGCGTTGGTTCCCTACCGATCTCATACTTATTGTGTTTTCCGATCTCTCACACTTAGGATAATAATCGCTTTCAGTTATTTCAATATACTCAGACAATCAAGTGTTTAAAGATTTCCCGATCACAACCATTCATCGAACAAAAAAGGAGTCATTTCATTTCAGAATTTGTACAAGTTATTCGGTTGGGGGATCACCCCTAGCCTGATCTACATTTTGCTCACTCTCTCTCTCACCCTCTCCCTCCTCCTCACTATCTTCACCATCACCCCCAGGAGCCAGGTCAGCCATCCAAGTGAAGTCCTCCTCTGGGTAACGCTTCTGGAGTTCGGCCAAGAGGTCCTTGTGAGCATTCACATAGGCTCCGGCTATTCCCGTCATCATCTCTTCGTCTTTCTCCTTAAGCTCCTCGTCTTTCTCCTTAAGCTCCTCGATAAGTTGAGCGACACGGCGACTTCATTGGCACAAGTGCTGGATTTCTCAGAGCCCGATTCCTTTCGGCGGAACATGAGACTGCTCGGCCACATCTTCATAGAACTTCGCCCGCCCCTCAACTTGAGATATATAATCCTGAGCGGATGAGAGCTGGGATCGGAGGGAAGCTACTTCCTGATTCTTCTTCTCGATCTCCTTACCCAGACGCTGAGCCTTTTCCCGAACCATGGTCTGATTCACCAGACACTCCACGTTCAGGCTCATGGATCGAGTCAAGATATCATCAAGGCTGTTCGGGGATAGCCTGTCCCGATCCTCACGAAGGAAGATGGAAGACCCCAAGACTTTGGCAAAACCGGGGTTCTCCCGAACAGTCCGGTTATTCTTCAGGGAGTCGATCAGCGTCTGAGCTCCACGAGAAGAGGTCCTCCCAGAAGTTTGAGAAGGCCCCCTTTCTGTGCTTGGAACAACTGAAAGAGCCGGAGGCTGCTCTTCTCGTAGAGGAGGAGATTGGACGGCTTCTGAGATCGGCAGACCCGAAGGTCGAGGCGGGTCTCCTTGTATTTCCCCAGGCTCATGACCGGGTGTTTGTAGTGCCGCACGCTTCATCTCCTTTACTCTCCGGGAAATCTCTTTGTCTTTATTCCGCTTCCTGGAACCCTCACCACCCGCCATACCTGCACAAAGAAGAGGTCAGTGAGATCGCTAAGGTCCTGAGATCTGAGATGTAGAAAATACCAATGCCGAGGTCAGAGAGCGGGAGTTCGCAATCTTGGCCAGTGATCAACTGCATGGTCCAATGGTGCAGCTCGGCAGTCACCGCATTTAAACAGGAGAACTTTTGAGTGGCCGCCTGACTCTTCAGTTCCATCACTATTAGGTCTTCCTCCTTGTTCAGGGTAATACGCTTCGGAAGCAAGGGCCCCTGGTACCACCAGCTACGGGGAAAGTCCTCAAAGCAGCCCGGATCTTTGCTCCTCAGAATGAAGAAACGGTTCTTCCAATTCTTGAGGGACGAGGGCAGATCGGTAAAGAGCCCACAATGAGGCTTCGCCTGAAAGAACCAATGCTCGTCGTCCTTTCTGAGTTAGCTGTCTTGATTCGGCGAACACCTTAGCCGTAGGTCTGATTCCCTTAGCTCGGCATAGGCCTCGGAAAGCTACTAAGATCCGCCATGAGTTGGGGTGAACTTGAGCAATGCTTACTCGGTGAAATTTTAACACCTCCTTGAAGAAATCGTCTAGAGGGAATCGTAGACCGGCTTTTAATTGTTCTTCGTAGACCATGATCATATCATTCTCTTCGAAGAAGTGATCGACACGAAGATCGCCGTGGCACTTAATGAGCTCGTACGAATCAGGCCGAATGTTGTATTCTTGGCTAAACGATTGTAGGTCGGTCTCTCGAAGGATCGACGGTAGCTCGTCTATAGGAAGATTTTCCCTCCCTGAGGAACGAACATGCCTTGATGGTATGATCCGCCCCCGAGCTGGAACGGAGACCCTAGGAGGTTCTGGTTGTGCGCTCGGCCCAACAACCTCCTCTTCATTGGACGACCACGAAAACTGAATGGAAGGAGGGCTCGCCGCTCCCTGACCTTCGGCACCGCTCATTTTCAAAGAAAATAAAGAACTTAAACTAGAAAGAAGATCAAAACCCTTACCGGAGTCTGATCGGCGTCGGAAGAACTTGAGAAAATGAGAGAACTTCGAAGTTGTGAGCAGGAGACTGAGAATGGAATGAGAGAACAACTGGCTGACCCCTCACCCCTATTTATACTAGTCCGAGCATTTAATGCTCACGAGGTTCCAGGCAATGCATCGATTAACGGGATTCGCCAGCTGTTCTGACACATCTCTCGAACGTTCCAAAGAGATCGGTTAATTGGAGATCGGCATAATAAGTTGAATATTTTGATTAAAGGATCAGTTAAAGAGTCATTTTGTTTGGAACTAGATCGGACAAATGTATCAGAGGTCGGAAAATAAATAATAAGATAACAATTGGCAAAATAAAATCTTTATTTCCAAAAGATCGGATTACATCATTTGGGCGATCTCTAAGGATCGGATTACAATAAAGATCTAACTACATCCTTTCGGCGATCTCTAGAGATCTGATTACATTGAAGGATTACATCATTTGGGCAATCTCTATAGAACGGTGGAACATTCTATCTAAAGAGTCCCGGGTTTATAACTGATCCCAAGGATGTCGCCGACCGGAAGCTTAATCCGCTGTCGGAACACCCAATGTGGAAGGAAACCGCTGTCGGAACACTCAATGTGGTGAGAAGCCAAATGAACTCGGGGAAGCAACCGCCAAGGGTCAGCAGAGCATCAGCAATTTGCTCGGCCAAAATCAGTTTGCCGATTATGCCAGTTGAACAACTCGGGATCGGCACGGTCGAGGTCTGCAATCCAGATTGGTCAATTAACCCAGTTCTCTCACCATCATCAGACAAGGTTATGCGATCACCGGGGTCGTAAATATTCAGTCTAGGAGTAAGGAAGCCCATCGGAAAAAGATCAAAGCCACAATCGTGGCCGGAATGATCGCCGGAGCAGCTAGAACTGGAAAAGTAAGAAGAAAGAGAGGAAAATCAGATGAAGGAAATGTCTCTGTCGTCAGGGGTATATATAGGGGAAAACGGGCATTTATTGTCGAAGCGTAAAACGGCAACGCCGGAATCGAGGAAATTAATGCTTTTACCAGACCGGACCTGAGAAAGGGAAAGATCGGAATAATAGATCGGAAGATGGGAGATCAGCATGAGAGATCGGGATAGGAGCGTAGGAGGGATCGAAAGGCAAAAAGAATAAGACAAATCCCCAAATAACCGTCGTCAGAATCGGTAGAGGTAGTTAAAGCGTGGCGACGAGATCTCCACCGCACGCCTAAGAATCGCCCGCAATCTTGTGGTGCCAGGGTATGTCATGACAGTCCTGTACATCCCAATTTCCACCGTTGATCTCACTAGTAAGGACAAACCCGGAACCCTTGGATCAAGAGAGAAGACGATAATACCAGTGTCTTTCGCTCTTAGCCCTCAGATCGTTCCGGACAAGAAGATTTGGGACCGTCAGATTGAAAGAAGAAAAGGACAAATATTTCGAAGAGTGATCTCAGCCATTCATTTTGATTCTCTTTAATTCCTGAACATACGATCATGTCCTTCGAAATCTTGACCCTCTATCTCCCTCAAAATAAATCCTGACCCTTCACGGGGAGTACCCGATTCCTATAAATACCTGCATGAAAAAGCTCAGGGCGGGCAAAAAGAGAGCGATTATTATAGCGAGAAGAACTCAAACTTCATTCGATTTGTTACTCTGATACTTAGAAGTGTTGAGTGGAAAGACTTTTGAAACTAGTTTTACAAGTGTTTTCTTGAAAAGGATTACGAATCTGGAACTCTACATTTTCATTTGTTCGATGTCTGGTCATACTCTCACTTTCAGCCCTTTATCATCTCTGTTTTCATTCCCGTTGTCCAAGCTCAACTCCATTACACTCGGTTTTTATCTTAATCTGATTGCATTTTAGCTAAACACCCTTCAGTTCACGACGAACATCAGCCCTCAGGCTAATCAGTCCACCGTCTTATCACTATTTGCCACCCCGTAGTTATTTCAATAGATTTGGCTCCTCACAGGTAAGAGCTCATATCACTGTTTTATTAACTGTTTACATTTACTTTTCGCATTTTCTTTGTTCTTCTTACGTATGCGATTTTCTCCAAGTTCATTTTGTGCAAGAGAATCCCAAAGAACGTCACTCTCGAATTATCTCTTTAGTGATCAGTCCATCATTTTATTAATCTTCGTCATTTCTGAATGCAAGTTTTTAGCTCCTAGTAGCGTGTAAGTGGCCGGGCAAAACGTAGGTAACTGCAACTTAAGGTTCTCTTTTAAAAGAAAGAACCTGAATAACACGTCAGGAAAATAGCCAAACCATTAGGCTGACGTAAACAACAATCCGGCAAGAGGCCATAAAGTAGAATAAAAACCAAAGTAAACGAAACAGAATAGATCGGACATCAATAGGTATTGGTAAAATGACTACATGGAAGGTCGGTAAATCAAGTCTAGTATTCCCCATTTAGTCTCAAGGTATCAAGAAGCCTTATCCCCAGCATCTTTGAATGCCAGAATCCTTAGCTTTAGGCTCTTATGACATGTAGCTGAAATTAAAGTTCGGGAGATCGGAAAAGTCCCTTTCAGGCTCTTGTTAATCTAAAAGAGATCGGAGGAGAGTTCTTATCCGGTCTCAACTCAAAATTCAAATAAACGTTAAAAGAGATCGGAGGAGGGTTCTTATCCGGTCTCAACTCAAAATTTTAATAAATATTAAATAGGGATCGGAGGAGAGTTCTTATCCGGTCTCAACTCAAAATTTTAATAAATATTAAATAGGGATCGGAGGAGAGTTCTTATCCGGTCTCAACTCAAAACTTTAATAAATATTAAATAGAGATCGGAGGAGAGTTCTTATCCGGTCTCAACTCAAAATTTAAATAAACGTTAAAAGAGATCGGAGGAGGGTTCTTATCCGGTCTCCACTCAAAATTTTAATAAGTAATTTAAAATCGGAGGAGGGTTCTTATCCGATCCCCACACCAAATCTTAACATGTACGCAAAATAATTCCAAAACCAAAATGATTCACGACGTCACCTCACTAAGGGTGTCTCATTTACTTATGTATCTGGGTAATCCGAATTAGTGAAAAATCAAATATTCCTTTTACCAAGAGGATTAACATTGCCATTCAAGCCTTCCTAACTAATTTATAAAGAGCGCAAAATTAAATCTACTTACCCTTATTAAGGGACGAGGTGGGGTGCCTAACACCTTCCCCACCCGTTTACGGACCCCGAACCTAGAATCTCTGTCTTGAAGTGGTTTCATTTTAATTTATTTCCTCAAATGGTTTTCTTTAGTTTCCCTCAAAACTAAGGTGGCGACTCCTCACTCCTTCCCACTTCGGTGAGTGATCGTCCAGGCGACCGTAAAATCCCTTGTGATAAACAGTATGATTCAAAATTACCCTAAAAAATTTAAAAATACAAACAGAGTAAGGTGAAAGCAAGTATGTCCCTTTTATCCTAAAATAGGGGGAATCATAGTACCGGGTAAGTCCTATCTAATTAAATAGTTCTATCTAGCAAGGTAGTTCGCTATGGCTTCCAGCTACTGTGATAGTTTAGCTTAAGGTCTAATTTTCTAAAAAGCCACAGGTTTCGAAATTGTCCCTACTGTAAATAGTAGAGCCCCATTCCACCACCACGATACTAACAGGAGAATTCCATGGGTATCACAGTAGATGTAACAAGTTTCAATATAAGCAGAAGCCTTCACGGATACTAACGGGGTAAAACCCATAGGTACCGCTACATGACTCCCTCCTATTTCCTAAAAGGGTAAGAAAGCCCGGGTATAGGGCTGAAGTGTGTGAGGATGTCGTGCAAGTGGTCAGTGTGTGAAGGGATATATTTACCTCTTCCTTGTACGGGGGGGAGTTTTAGACGAAAATTGCTGTGGGAAATAAGACAACCAAAGTAAGCAAAACGGTTAGAAAGAATAATACCAATTAATATATCAAGATTTTCAAATTTTGTAAGTTAAACCCCCTAATGAGCATAAAATTAAATCTGCCTTTGGACCTCTAAACCAGGGTTAAGGTGATGAAAATCCCCAGTGGAGTCGCTGAAGGAGCGGAAGCATGAAAAATACAAGTTTATATCATTGAATTCAAAAATTTTTCACCTAGGGTCACATGCATCATGCAATATTTATTTTTATCTATTTGATTTCAATGGTAAACAGCATATTAAAACTCTTCTAATATGTTTTTGGATCTATATTTGCTATTTAAGATTTTAGAATTAATCAGATTAATTTTAAGAACCCTAGATTAGATCAAGAACAAGTGCACTAACCTCTTGATGCACTGCAATGTGTTTGTCACCTTTGGGATGCGTCTTTAGGACACCGGATGTTGTCTCTCTAGCTTGTCCACACCAAGATCACCTATGGTAGCCCTTGAACAGCTTCTAAAGCTTTTTCTATGAATTAGAAAATCAAGTTTTGCCTTTTGAGAGATTACAGATGTAAACAGGACACTAGAAACAATTTCTAGTATTTTTAATTCAAGAGATTGTTTGCTAATCTCTTTGAAATGATGAGAGATGAAGAAGAAAAGAAGGGAATGGCAGCCAAGGGTGGTGGCACAAAGAGAATGAGCAGCTTACACATTTTACTCTTTCATAACAACACTTATATAGCTAGGTCATCACTTAAAACCCTTACCACATGTCACCTTCTGATTGGCTCTAGGTTTAATTGACCCAATCACATTGTGCCAAGTGTCAAACCTATATTTAATCTTGATTTTGA
This sequence comes from Hevea brasiliensis, assembly GCF_030052815.1. Classification (NCBI taxonomy): domain Eukaryota; kingdom Viridiplantae; phylum Streptophyta; class Magnoliopsida; order Malpighiales; family Euphorbiaceae; genus Hevea; species Hevea brasiliensis. Next base: position 94,732,466 of record NC_079495.1, on the reverse strand, counting down.
TCATCTTACATGATTAAAAGACATATGGCAAGCTTATGTGTAGTGCCATGTGTCACCATCTCATGGTGCCACATGTCACCCGGTGAAATTACCAAAATACCCCTGTGTCTTAATTTTGAGTTCTCAACCCAAAATAATTATTTCTCTTCTTCTAATCAATTTATATCAAATATAAATTAATTAATTAATCTCTATTAATTAATTTCTCATTAATTAAATTCATATTTAAACACTTTAAATATAAATTTAACTTATACTATACATCCAATAACCTAGATTTGGTTTCAAGCCATGCTAGGGACTTTGTAATCTAATTGCAAACTAAACCTATTTAATTAATCAATTAAACTCTTTAATTAATTAATTAAATCATATTTAATTTGGTGATTACTTGTATATGTGTGTGATTTACTAGGCTCATCACTAATTGGCAATGAGACATGATATCAACTATTAATATCATCAGAACTCTTTCCTATCATAAATGATTTCTCTAAATCATTTTATGCACCTCATAGACCATGGTTAACACCTAGCATAGCATGCCATGGCCACCCAATCAGTAATAAGGTTTACCTTAAATGAACCTATAATCATATGTTACCATGCACTAGAATCTCTCTGTTACAAAATCCCAACTCATATGTTACCTCAAAATCTCTGTTATAATCATGTGTTACCAATCAGTAATAAGGTTTACCTTAAATGAACCTATAATCATATGTTACCATGCACTAGAATCTCTCTGTTATAAAATTCCAACTCAAGCTGGAGTCATGGTTTATGTCAAACCCCATTTGCTATGAATATTATGTTCTCTTTTAATTCTAGTTCTTGATTAAAAGATTTTCTCATCAGAAACTCTTTTCTGATTAAATCTATCTGTCCTGGCCAGGAACTTGAAACATCAAGACAATTAAATGAATATAGGATTTTATCCCTATTTACTTAGAGGAACAGATTTCATCTTGATCAACACCTACCTCTATATATAACTAGTAGGAGCCAACACATGCCCATATACCCATAAACAGTATAAGTATGAAAGCAGTATCAAACTCAAACCACTTATTTACAAGATAACTGTGCTATCTCAGGTCTAAAGATTATATGCACTGATATGATTTATGACAATACATTGACAAGAGTAAACTCCATGTACTTGTCATAAGTGTCACTGGTTCGACCTACTTATCATGTATAGGTGCCTATCATGTTTGTCATATGGCATGAGACTCACCATTCCATCTTATTTACATCTCATATAAATAACTTGGGAACAAACATTAATACAATCTTACTGGATAAGTCATGTTTTTATTATGAAGTATCCTCGATTGTGAACCAATTTATGATACTTTGTGCTAGAAATACTATCACTCATATTCTTAACAACTTAAGAATAGAATTTCTAACAAAATATCAATGGACCTTTTTTATTACACATAAATATATTATGTAAACAGAAAAGTGAAAATGCATTTTATTAATAAAAGATGTATAAGATACATACTAAATGATATGCTCTAGGGCATACTACTAACAGTCGCCAAGCTGTCGCAAGGGTTTTTGCGGTCGCCTGGACAAGTTCTCATCGAAGTGGGAAAAGTGAGGAGTCGCCACTTTAATTTTGAGAGAAATTAAAGAAAACCATTTGTGAAAGGTAAATTAAAAGAAACCACTTCGAAAACAGAGATTCTAGGTTCAGGGTCCGTATACAGGTGGGGAAGGTGTTAGGCACCCCACCTCGTCCCTCAACAAGGGTAAGCAGATTTAACATTGTGCTCTTCATAACTTAAAATTGGTAATTAGGGGGGTTGGAGTGACGATGTTAATCCTTCGTATGGGTGAAAGGAATATTTGATATTTCACTATTCAGAGCTGCCCAAGAACATAAGTACATGAGATGACCCTTAGTGAGTAGGTGTCGTGTAGTTGATTTTGTTTAGGGGTTACTTTTTATATTAAAGTTGTGATATTTTAATTTGGATTTTGGTTAAGAGAATTCGGGTAAGAAATTTCTCCCGATCTCTTGATGTATTTTGTTAAGAGTTTAAGTGGGAGATTTCGGATAAGAACTCTCATCCGAACTCCACATATTTTATTAAGATTTTGGCTGAGAATCGGGTAAGAACTCTCCCCCGATCTTTTAAAGTATTCTACTTAAAGTTTGAGTGAAGGATCTCGGATAAGAACTCTCCTCTGATCTCCACATATTTTAAGATTTTGGTTGAGAATCGGGTAAGAACTCTCCCATGATCTCTTAAAGTGTTCAGTTTAAAGCTTAAGTGAAGGATCTCGGATAAGAACTCTCCTCTGATCTCCACATATTTTATTGAAATTTTGGATGAGAATCGGGTAAGAACGCTTCCCCAATCTCTTAAAGTGTTCAGTTTAAAGCTTAAGTGAAGGATCTTGGATAAGAACTCTCCTCCGATCTCTACATATTTTATTGAAATTTTGGATGAGAATCGGGTAAGAACTCTCCCCTGATCTCTTAAAGTGTTCATTAGAATTGCATATCATAAGAACTTTGAACTAAGGATTCTGGTGACCGAGGGCACAAGAAACCCCTGCCAAGCTTTTCTTAACCCACCGAACCTTATAACTAGAGAGTGGATGCAAGACTAAACTTCTTGCCGATCTTCTATGTGATCGCCTTATCAGAACTCTTTGATTAATGACATTCGATCTCTCTTTAGTCGCTAGTCCGGGATCCGATCCTATCTCGATTCCCGATCTATTGTATTTTCGCCTAGTGTCATTCTGAGGCCCGATCTCATAACTTGTTTATTTGATCTATTCTTACTTCTAATCTATTCGACCTTTTGCTATGCCTATCTTTTGTCACTTTTTATTCATTTAAGCCCGAAGCTTTCATGTTAAGATACTTCTACTGATATCTCTTAGATTATCTACAAGTTGTCCACGACCTGAACGTCTATTCTCGAAGGAAATGAAAACCATGAGGTGATAAATAGAGTTTAAGAATGAATAGAAAAAGAAGACCTGGGAAATAACTATTGGCCTGGATAATCTACTTTGAGATTTTAGTGCGACTGAATATAAAAGAAATTTGAAGAATAAACACGGAGAAAATAAAGCACGAGTATTCAACAAAATGACAGTCTAAACACTTACCTATGGAAAGCTGACGAAACAGATGAACTGACTCTGGAATCCACAGATCTTGTAGAGATGAGAGCTATCGGCCGAAAGACTAGAACCCAATCGAAGTAACGGGAACCAAGTCGAAACAAAGTTGGACTCGGAAGGCAATGCCAAATACTAGAGCAGTGGGAATGAGATGATGTGAAGATGATTGCACAGAAACTAAAAATGGAAGTTTCAGGACTTAGAGTTCCTTTTAGTGAAATACTTAAGAAAACTGGTTTCTAAAGTTTCTCAATACTTTGGAAGCTCAGAATGGCAAATAGCAAGACTGAATTAAATTTCAGAGCCTTTCCACTATAATCACCACCTTCTTATTTTTCGTCCATCCCTTTTACAGTTTTACATGCAGGTATTTATAGGGAATGGGCGCTCATAATGGATGGTCAGGAACTCACCAGAGGAGACGGAGGGTTTCGATTCAAAAGGACATAATCTGATGTCTGAGAATTAAAGAGAATCAAAATGGAGGGTTGGGATTCCATTCAGAATATCCGTCCTTTCTTCTTTTAATCAAAATTGAGGCCAAATTCGATTGTTTTCCAGGGTTTTGAAGCATTTTTCTGTTTTTACTTTGATTTCTTTTTGTTTATGACAAGAATTTCTCAATCTGGTGAGTTGATATTTGATCTATAAGTAGAAAAAACAGCTAAAAGTTTTAGAAAATTGGCTAAGCAAACTAGGCAGATTCCAAGTACATCTGAAGGAGTCTAATCTCCAAAGGAGTTAAGTTCAGATTCGGAGTCAGAGTCAAATTCTGAAAACGAAACCATGGCTGCTAGAATTTTGAAAGAGTTGGCTGCTCCTGATCTAAACCAACAACCTTTGTGTATCCAATACCCTGCTTTAAATGTTGCTTTTGAGTTGAAATCTAGACTAATCCATTTGTTGCCTAAATTTCATGGTCTTGCAGGTGAGGATCCACATAAGCATCTAAAAGAATTTCATGTTGTGTGTTCTAGCATGAAACCTCAAGGAGTTTCAGAGGATCAGATCAAGCTTCAAGCTTTCCCTTTCTCACTGGAGGGCACAGCTAAGGATTGGTTGTATTACCTTCCTTCTGGATCTGTCAACCCATGGAATGGGATGAAACAGATATTTTTGGAAAAGTATTTTCCTGCTTCCCGTACTGCCAATATAAGAAAAGAAATTTGTGGCATCCGGCAGTACAATGGAGAGAGTTTGTATGAGTATTGAGAGAGATTTAAGAAGCTGTGTGTAAGCTGTCCCTGTCATCAAATAAGTGAACAACTGTTGATTCAATATTTCTATGAGGGACTTCTACCAATGGACCGCAGTATGATAGATGCTGCTAGTGGAGGAGCATTGGTTGACAAGACACCATAAGAGGCAAGGAGGCTGATTGCTAACATAGCAGCAAATTCTCAGCAGTTTGGAATGAGAATGGATCACACACCTATGAAGGTTAATGAGGTAAGTACATCTAACCTTGAGAAAAAAATTTCTGAATTAACTTCTTTGGTGAGGTAGTTGGCTGTAGGGAACATGCAAATTGTTAAAGGTATGTGGAATTTGTTCGGGTTCGGGTCATGCTACTGACATGTGTCCTGCGTTACAAGATGATGAATCAATGCAACATGCTAATGCAATAGGACATTACGGACAGCCACAACGCAGGTATGATTCCTATTCTAGTAATTACAATCTAGGATGGTGAGATTATCCCAATTTGAGTTATGGGAATCAATCGGTGCAAAACTGATACCAGCAACAAAGACCACAAGTGAATCAACCACAATCGCCTCCACCTCTGCCTCCCTCAAATCAAGGTATGTCACTTGATGAAATTGTTAAGGCTTTAGCTAACAATACACAATAGTTTCAACAGGAGACCAGAAATAGCATTCAAAACATAGAGAGGTAGATTGGTCTGTTAGCCTCATCTGTGAGTAAGTTGGAAGCTCAAGGTTCTGGAAAGCTCCCATCACAAACAGTCATGAACCCCAAAGAAAATGCAAGTGCGATACTGTTGCGAAGTGGGAAAAAAGTTGATAATCAGACTCCACACGAGTCAATGAAAAAGAAAAAGCAAGGAGAAAAAGAGTCTGAAGTACCTGAAGTTGAGGTAAAAACTGAACCTAAACTGAATAAGGTTAATAATTATGTTCTTCCTCCATTCCCCTGCAGGTTGACCAAAACGAAGAAAGAAGAACAAGAGAAAGAAAATTTGGAGACTTTCAGGAAGGTAGAGGTGAATATACCCTTACTTGATGTGATCAAACAAGTTCCTAAGTATGCTAAATTCGTTAAGGAACTATGCACTACAAAGCGCAAGTTGAGGAATAATGAGAAGATCAGTGTGGGGGAAAATGTGTCGGCATTAATTCAGCAAAAATTACCCCCTAAGTGTAAGGATCCAGGGTTATTTTCTATTCCCTGCAGAATATGTGATTCTAAATTTAAACGTGCAATGACAGATTTAGGAGCATCTATTAATGTTATGTCAAATTCAGTTTTTCAAACTTTAAATTTGGGTCCTTTGAAAGAAACCAGTGTCATTATTCAGTTAGCTGATGGTTCTAATGCTTACGCATTGGGAGTAGTTGAGGATGTGTTGGTGCAAGTTGGAGAATTGATTTTTCCTGCAGATTTTTACATTCTAGATATGGAGGATAGTGTTCCCACATCAAAGTCAGCTTTGATTTTGTTTGGAAGACCTTTCCTAAAAACTGCCAAGATAAAAATTGATGTGGATGATGGTACTTTAACTATGGAGTTTGATGGAGAGACTGTCAAATTTAATATCTTTAATGCCATGAAGTATCCTGCTGATGATCATTATGTCTTTTCTATTGATGTTGTTGATATAATTGTGCATGATGTCTTTGAGTTAAACATGAAGGATGAGTTAGAAGTGGTGATTAGTCAAGGAATTCAAGAAATTAGTACCAATTAACCATTAAGTGTAGAGGTTCAAGAGGCAGTAATGGCATTGCAGTCATTACCTCCTGTTCAAAAAAGGTATGGATTACCAAAAATCGATTTACCTGTATCTCACACAAAATTATTACCTTCTGTGGTGTAGGCACCAGTTCTTGAACTCAAGCCTTTACCTGAGCATTTGAAGTATGTTTACTTGGGAGACAATGAGACACTTCCAGTTATCATCTCAAGTAATTTAACACAGATTCAAGAAGACAGATTGATCATGGTTCTGAGAGTACACAAAGAAGCAATTGGATGGACAATAGCTGACATCAAAGGTATAAGTCCATCAGTGTGCATGCACAGGATTTTACTGGAGGATGATGCTAAACCGAGTAGAGAAGCTTAAAGGAGATTGAACCCACAGATGATGGAGGTTGTGAAGAAGGAGATTTTAAAGCTACTGGATGCGGGAGTTATTTACCCAATTTCAGGCAGCAAATGGGTAAGTCCAGTCCAAGTAGTGCAAAAAAAATCAGGTGTCACTATGGTAGCAAATCAAGATAATGAACTTGTTCCAACAAGGATTTAGAGTGGATGGTGAATGTGCATAGACTACCGCAAGTTGAATTTAGCAATAAGGAAGGACCACTTCCCACTACCATTCATTGATCAGATGCTTAAGCGGTTAGCAGGTAAGTCTTGTTTCTGCTTTCTCGATGGTTTTTCTGGATATAATCAAATTGTGATTGCACCAGAGGATTAAGAGAAGACTATCTTCACTTGCCTTTTTGGAACTTTTGCTTTTAGAAGGATGCCCTTCGGGCTTTGTAATGCACCTGCCACATTTCAGAGATGCATGATGAGCATATTTTCAGATTACATTGATATTTGTATTGAGGTGTTCATGGATGATTTTACTGTGTATGGTGATTCATTTGATGCATGTTTACATCATTTAACTTCTGTTCTTGAGAGATGCATTGAGAAAAATCTTATTTTGAATTATGATAAGTGTCATTTTATGGTAGAACAGGGGATTGTGTTGGGTCATGTTGTCTCTAATAGGGGTATTGAGGTGGATAAATCTAAAATTGATTTAATTGTGAACTTACCTTACCCTACAACTGTGAGGGAAGTACGCTCTTTTCTTGGTCATGCAGGTTTCTATCGCAGGTTCATTAAGGATTTCTCTAAGATAGCATTGCCTTTATCTAGACTCTTGCAAAAAGATGTTTCTTTTGAGTTCAGTGAAGAGTGCAAGGAGGCTTTTGACAAATTAAAATCTGCATTGACATCACCCCCTATCATCCAGGCTCCTGATTGGACAATACCATTTGAAATTATGTGTAACGCAAGTAATTATGCAGTGGGCGCAGTTTTGGGGCAGCGTGTTGGGAAGCTCTTTCATGTGATTTATTATGCATCCAGAATACTCAATTCAGCTCAGCGCAATTATTCTACAACCGAAAAAGAGTTTTTGGCTATAGTTTTTGCTTTAGATAAATTTTGGTCATATTTGCTTAGTTCTAAAATAATTATCTTCTCTGATCATGCAACATTAAAGTATCTCTTGGCAAAGAAGGAAGCAAAACCAAGGTTGATTAGATGGATCCTTCTGCTGCAAGAATTTGATCTTCAAATCAAGGATAAGAAAGGAGCTGAGAACCTGGTAGCAGATCATTTGAGCAGGTTAGTGACACAAGAAGATCCACTTCCTTTGCAGGAACTTTTTTCTAATGAGCAGTTATTTAAATTGCAAGGTATGATCCCTTGGTATGCTGATTTGGTGAATTATTTGGTTACTAAGGTTATGCCTTTTGATTTGAGTAGAGCTAAGAAAGAGAAATTGAAAAGTGAGGCTAAGTATTATGTGTGGGATGACCCATATTTGTGGAAATTTTATTCAGATCAAATTATTAGGAGATGTGTTCCTGATAATGAGATTCAATCTATTCTTACTTTTTGTCATGCCTATGCATGTGGAGGTCATTTTGGACCCAAGAGAACAGGTAGAAAAATATTAGATTGTGGTTTTTACTGGCCCACTATATTTCGTGATTCATATTTGATTTGCAAGAATTGTGAACAATGTCAAAGAACAGGAAGTTTAACCCGTACGAATGAGATGATTCAGAATCCAATACTTGTTTGTGAGATTTTTGATGTGTAGGGTATTGATTTTATGGGTCCATTTCCTTCTTCTTTTGGCTTTGTTTATATATTACTTGCTGTTAATTATGCTTCGAAATGGGTGGAAGCCAAAGCCACCAGGACTGATGATTCTAAAGCTATTGTAGGCTTTATCAAGTTAAATATTTTTAGCAGGTTTGGAGTTCCTAGAGCTTTAATCAGTGACCGGGGAACACATTTTTGTAATAGAACTGTTGAGGCATTATTGGGGAGATATGGTGTTTTCCATAAAATATCTACAGCTTATCACCCTTAAACAAGTAGGCAAGCAGAGGTGTCTAACAGAGAGATCAAGTCTATTTTGGAAAAAACAGTGAAGTCAAATAGAAAAGATTGGAGCCTTAGACTTGATGATGCATTGTGGGCTTACAAGACTGCTTATAAGACACTCATAGGTATGTCCCCCTACAGATTAGTATTTGGTAAGTTGTGTCACCTTCCTGTTGAGTTAGAACATAAGGCTTATTGGGCTATTAGACAATGTAATTTAGATTTGGATACTGTTGGTGTAAAAAGAAAATTAAAATTGCAGGAATTAGAAGAAATTCGACTTGAGGCTTATGAGAATTCTAAGATCTATAAAGAAAAGACCAAGGCATTCCATGACAAACTAATTCTAAGGAAGCAGTTTGTGGTTGGGCAAAAAGTTTTATTGTATAATTTCAGATTGAAGATGATGCCTGGTAAGTTGCATTCTCATTGGATTGGACCCTTTGTTGTTACTAATGTGTTTCCTTATGGTGCAGTTGAAATTCAAAGTTTAGGAACTAATAAGGTGTTCAAGGTCAACGGTCATAGACTCAAGCCACTTTATGAAGGGTTTAAGGAGCATACAGTGGAGGAGCTCAAATTGAGTAACCCAATTTATGTAGATTAAGGAGCTTTGCCATGTCGAGCTAACGACATTAAACAAAGGCGCTTCTTGGGAGGCAACCCATGGGTGGCTTGTTAGCCACAATCAGATTTGTTTTCTTTCTCTTATTTTATTTTATTTTTCTAGCATATTTTTTTCTTTTTTCTTTTTCTTTTCTTTTGCATTTGGGCTTTACATTAGGGACAATGTGAGTTTTAAATGTGGGGGAGGAGAAATTTGTTGCTGTAATTTTTTTTTTTTTAAATTTAATAATAAAATAAAATAAAATTTGTTCCCATAAGCTTGATTCATGATTCTATATTAACTCTCGGAGAGAAGTGCTTTGTCTTTGAAATGACTTCTATTTTAGATTGAATTTTTGAGATTTTAGGCAAGATAATAGTAACTTTAATGATGGATTTTCCCTCTTCTCCATACCATAGAGCAATTTTTTCCTGCATAAATCATTTAGGCTTGATTTAATGGTGAAATAATTAGTTATGTGTGCTTTAAACTAGTGTCATGCATATTTCAAAACTTTGTTTAATCTATCAGGGCACTTTATAATATGTAGATGTATAAATTGGGGGAAATAAAAGGTTGAACTTGAAAATTGCTCCGCTATTTTAGTTAAGCAAACTAACAAGGGGTCTTCATAAACCCCATGTCGATTCTCAGGCCAAAAGCTAGCTAGGATATGAGCAAGGTACTTTTCTGAAGGTGACAATTGAAATATAAAAAAAAAAAGTGATAACTGTGACAAGAGAGAAGTACCAATTTCAAATAAAATAAAATAAAAAATGGGCATGTCTATCTCCCATAAGATTTGCAAAGAGTTATAATTGTTGTGCTTTGATAAATTAGCCTTGTGTTTTGGTGTATATTGACTTAAAATTTTATGGAACTTTAATTGTGTGAGCTTAATTGATTTCAAGCCTTTTATTTTGTGTTGGAAAAATTGTTGATATATTGGTATGGTATTGATGGAATTTGTTGTGATGGTTATTACCTTATTTGCCTCTTCTTTCAAATTTTTAATCTTTTGTTAGAGAATATTGTGATAGGGTGAAGTTAAGAAACTTCTAAGTGGAGTTGATTGAGAGTTTAAGTCATACTTGAGGACAAGCATAGAATAAGTGTGGGGAAATTTGATAAGTGCATAATTTATTAATTTTACTTCCATCACATTTAGTGTTTTTAGTGTGTTTTTATGTTTAATTCAGTTGGTTAAAATATATTTATCATTTAGGCATATTTTTAGATAGCTGTGGATTAATTATGTTAAATGGAGAAATTTTTAGCATTTTACCTTTGCTGTATTTTTCAGGTGTTTCTAAAGTTGTGGGTCTCCAATTTGAGAACTGTTTAATCCATTGAAAAGCTAAGATAGAGCACTTCAAATGATAAAGAGGGACCAAAGCCTAAATCAGTCTCCAAGGTTGACAAAATGAGTTATGGATGTATTGCAAAAGCCCAAACTCAATGTGTTACGACTAGTTTCAGTATTTATTTTGTATCTGGAGTTTCAGAAGTCCAAATGAAGCAAGGCCAAGCCCAATTGAACTGTAAGAGCCACCTCTACAACTTCTATGAAGGGCTGGACGAGAGATGAGGCCATTTTAATTGTCAAAAATGGCAATGAAGTCGTCACTATGGGCTGGACCGTCTGTCTAAACCAGTCTCGATTTTTGGGCCATAACTTGGGCTGTAGATCTCGGATTTAGGCAAATGAGTACCCGTTGGAAAGCTAAGAAATAGGGCTACAACTTTCCTGAAGAGGGCAAAGGCAGATTCGGAAAGAAAGTCGCTGAAAATCGGCCTTGATTCCAGAAACGTGAATACAGGCTGAAAATCTGCCTTTTTGAATTTCAAAACTTTTCCTAGTTTGGTTCCTATCTTTGGGATTAGGTTTTTGACTATAAATACGTCTTTGGGCAGTAGCTAAAAGCATCCCAATTTAGACCTTCGTTCTCTATAGAACACCTTCGTTCTCTATACTTTCTTTTTTGGATTTCTTCTTTATCTTTCTTTATTTTTTCTGTAAGCTATGAACATGAGTGGCTAAGTTTTTAATTTAGTTCAAGGGATTCAAGTTCTTATGTATGATTTGTGAGACCAGGTTCTTAATTTAATTTATGTCTTTTTGAATATCTATTATTTTCTGATTTAATTGTTTTTTATCTGTTGAATGATTTGCTAAAAAGGCCTATTAGTTAATTGTTTGATTTGATCAATTGCTAGTTCATCTTCATAATCCGTAATTGTTGTGTAAGATTGAACATGAGTAGCAATTAGGTTTTATTGATTATGATCCAAGTTTTCGATAATAACCTAAGAAAACAATAGGGTGGATTAAATGATTTATGCTTCATAAATTGTTGTTCAGCTTAACTACTTCCTTTTCTTAAAGCAGTTATTAATTTGATGAGGATTGCTTAATATCAACTTAGTTAATAATTAGAGTCAATAAAAGTGCTGGACTCGAATTGATGAGTATAGGGAAGTCAGAGGTTTACCTCGCTGTTTGGTAAATCTACGTTAAGTATTCAATAAGATATAATTGTATTTTTTTTTTTTGTCTATGATCAAATCAATGCATTAGAATGCGAATTACCTTGGACTAAACTTTGTTTAATTGGAGAGTTTCTTATTTTTAAATTTTAATTTTGGATTTTTTTGATTTCTTCTTTGGATTGTGAATTAACATCCCCACCCCCCAACCTTTGTTTCTTTTCCATTACATAAGCGCACGAAATTTAATAATTCAGTCTCTAGGGTTCGACCCGGATTCACCACTTACTACAGAAAATATTTCATACTTGGTGATTTCAGTTAATTTAATTTCTGGTGGATTTGATACCCATCAATAGTATGTCATATGAGACATTTGATATACATCAAGCACGCTCTTCTCATCAAGTATTTTCATTTCACCTAAATGCGCTCAAATCTTTTTTTATTTACTTTATTTTTTATTATTTCTTTCAAAAGTTATTATTTATCATTCTTAAAATTAATTTATTCAGATATATTTAATTAATATTTATTTAATTACTAATTTTTTTAGAAATTTGTTATTTAATATTTCTTAAACTTATTAATATTTTATTTCATTATAATTATTTATCGAATGCAATTATTGTCACACCCTACTCCTGTAAGATGTAACATGTTCCCGTAGTACACCTAATGAATTACCGTACTTCACCTACCGGTAACCCATTAAATATACTACAAGGGATTTTAAAATAATTTTCGTTCATTATGGAATTGGTGGGTAAAAGTTTTTTTCAATTATTAAAAACCTTTATTTAAAGTCCAAACACAAATCAAATTTTTGGATATTTAAAATCTCCGCAATTTTTACAAAAATTTCGGCAGAGTGCCGTCTGTATTTTGATAAAACAGTTCTTCAAAACCTGAAATAAAATCACTTCCAATATTTTTCTCAATCAAAACTTCATTTGCAACCACCAAACTTCAAATCAACAACAATGGCAACACTTCAACTCAAAATCCAAATTTCAAATCAAAAATTAATAACTCAAAACATTTCATAAACTCATGCATATTGCATTTTAAATATTTAATTTACATCCACTATTAAATTTATAAACACAAAATCTCAAAAATAATATTATTACAATTTTATCTGTATAACTGCTCAAACTACAGAGATACATATGCATACTATCATATTTACATCAAACTAAACTACCAGGGTATAGACAATACCCGTACAGAAATTCTTCAACTGCGTTCTCTCCTCGATCAGAGTACTCACTCTCGCTATGTCCTTTTCTCTATCTGCGACAGCAAGTTAAAGCTATCGCTGAGTATAAAGATACTCAGTGGTGCACAATAAAGTATAAAATGCATAATATAAAATATTTATGGACAAATCATAATTCAAAAATCTCATAATCTCATTTCATAATTTTTCAAATCACATTTATAACAAATCATAATTTTTGAAGCTTAACACAACACAACTTTGATCAAATAATTCAATAAAGATAATGTTGCCAATCAATAACACAACTTAGGCCATGACACAAAATTTCCGAACATGCCGTGTGTACATCACGACAAGGCAAACACTCTCACTAATCGAAATCAATGAGAGAGGTGGCTAGCTAGCTAATGAGTACTCATCCAAACTCGCCTCACTTAAGCCGAGGGAGGAAACTGATCAAATATCAAACTCACCCCACAAGTGGATGAGGAACATATTAATATTGCCATGCCAAGTGTGAATTAAAACAATTTAAATCAAATATCATAAGAATGCCATAATCCAATATTTCATATTATTCAAAACAATATGCAAAAGATGATTATAAAAAGTATACGTTGTGCACAAACCTCAAGCGAGTCGCCTCTTGGCCTTGACTCGGTTCTTCGAGTTCTTTCCCAGTATTCTTTTCAACTGAAACACACAATTTTACAGTGTTTCAGTATCATAATTTAGCATAAATCCAATAATTAATTCATAAATACTTAATTCTAGCCCAAATATGCTTAAACTAACGTTCTTGGAAATTTTCATTTCGGAGTTACTATTCATTACACTATTCAAGTCAAATTGTTGACTTTCTAAGGCTTAATAGGTATGGGAACTCCAACTTCACCCACATACCACATTTTGGTCATTAAATTTGTTGGTTTTGGTCATTTTCTCAAAGCTTAGGTCTTTTAGGCAAAATTGCCAATTTTCGGTTTTGGAGTCCTAAGTTGCACTGTTTCATTGGTCCTTTTACTGTTGGAATTTGGCAAACCTTCCTTCATAGAAAATGTTCCTTATTGTCTTAAGTGTATTCTCATTTTTGAATCATCCCAATTGGAGTTTTGTAGCTCAAGTTATAGCCAAAATACAATTACTGTTTACGTGCATTGTTCATGCTGCAATTTTGGTTCTGGCAGATTTTTGATCCAACTTTGTTCAGTAATTTGATCAAGTTAAGTCCATAATTTGGTCTAATTTCCTTCATAAGAAATGTTCTACTATGTCTTAGGTTTCCATCGGTTCAAGAATCGCCTAAATCGGAGTTTTCTAGAGAGAGTTATAGCCATTGGAACTTTACTGTTCAAATGGAAATCTGCAGTTTTGCAGGTTCAATAACTCAACTTTGCTCAATAATTTGATTGGGTTAATGGCATAATTTGGCTTTGTGTTCTTCATGAAAGTTTTAGATCTATATCTTATCTAATTACTGGTAAAATTTAAGGTCAATTTGACCTACCTAGCTCGAGTTATGACCAAATGAACAGTTACTGTTCATTTGGTCAGTTTGTGCAGTGGCAGACTGCTCTTACTCAACTTTGGTCAATTTGTTCACTAGGTTTTGGTCAGTTTTTGGGCATGGTTCCTAAATAAAAATTGTGTCATTTTATGTCTATTTTCATCCCCAATTGATACAATATCAATTGGACTTGTAAAATTTCAGTTTTGGTCCTTCAAAGTTGACTTGGTCATGTTGCCAAGAAGATGACCATTCACCCTCCGAATTTGGCTTCACTTCCAACAATTCAAACACAACTCATTTGGTCACAATTGACCATTTTTCACTTCACAATAAGTCAAACATGCCATTTACTCATTTCTTGCATTTTTGGTTCACAAACCCTAAATCCCAAAACCCTAACTCACTTAATTTGTCACATTATACTAATTCCAACCATACAAACACAATTCCTCAACTCATTCAAGCTTTCTAACATAATTTATTCAATCAAACTCATGCAATTCTCACCCCTACATAGGCTGGACGAATTTTCTTTTGGTCCTTTAGATATGTTTTCTTTTCATTTTAAGTATATTTCTAGGTTAATTAAGCTATGAACATAACTAAATCAACTAACAAATAAAGTTTAGTTTACTAACCTTGTGTGCAGAATTTTCTTCTCCCTTTTCTTCAAATTTTTCTTCTTTCTTTTCCTTGAATCTTCTTTCCTAGTTGCCCAAACAAAGTCTAGTTATGGTAGGACAATTTTCTATGGTTGGATTTTGGTTCTTCAAGCTCAAAAATGAGCTTTAATGGTGATTTAAGTGAGGGAGAGGGTGAGGGAGAGAGAGTGACGTTTTGAAGAAGAAGACTTGTGTTTTTTTATTTTTTTTTTCTTTTCTTTCTTTTATAAATTTAGCTTATGGAAGACCACAAATTCTAAATTAATTAATAAATTAATTTATTTATTTATGGCATCATGCATGAGATCATGCATGATGTCATCACCTTTTTACTTTTTCATTTTCCACTCTTTTTTTTATTATTTTTCTATTAGTTCTCTAATTTAATTCTCGATTCTGAAATTCTTTTTTCTCCTATTTTATTTGACAGTTAGGTCAGGAGTCAGCTCTCGGGGTCAATTGACCAAATTGCCCCTCGCCGGTTCATCCCGGTTTGTAAATAATCCAATATTTCTTCCGGCTCCCTGACCTAATTATTTGACTGGCTTAACAGTTCTTTTTCGTGGTTTTCTCTTTTCCACTGTGTTCATAAGGGTCCTAAGGACCGCGGCGTCACTTTTTACGGTTCGAAATTTGAGTTTAAAATGACTTCGCAGTCATTCCCGAGAAGGTCACCCATCGTTGTGACTCTCGGCTAGTTTAACTTCTTATGTTCTATTTTTCTTATTTATACTTAACTAATTGAACATTACTAATTATTTGTGTTTATGGTTTCTCTAGTTGTCTTAAATATGGTTCTAATCCCCTTAATTGTCCTGACCGGCACCGGTCACCGGAACAGTGAAATATACCAGGCTATACAAATAGGGGAGTTACAATTCTCCCCCCCCTTAAAATAATTTCGTCCTCGAAATTTTACCTGGTATCAGTCTCTGGACACTTGTGGGTGCTGTCTCCTCATGTCCTATTCACGCTCCCACGTAGCTTCCTGGTCTGAATGATGGTTCCTTAGCACTTTAACCAATACTATGTACTCATCGATTGCTCACCTCATGTGCTAATTTTCTTATGAGCTTCTGTCATAAGTTAGATTCAAATTCATTTCAATTTCAGAGGTAAGCAAATCTGTGTGCTAGTAGATCCGCTTTTCTAGGACCTCGTGTGACCCTATAGGTGAGAACTTAGTTTTACTCTTTTCTTATCAAATCTCTTAATCATTTGATGTAACCTTCAGTTTAGCTTAGAATATTTTAGTCTTTTCTTGCTGTTGTTTTAGCAATTATTTTCTTTTGTAGTCTTTTCTTTCTTGGCCATAGGTCCATAACCATTATCTTACCATCTCCATTTATGACCAAGGCCTATGTGCCATTTTGCACTATCTTGTTTGCTTTGGTTTAACTTATTTCTTTCTTGATAAAATAGTTCGAGATTTCGTTACGTGTCTTAAGTAAGTTGATTGCCTTGGTGGCAATTCCTCATCTAGTATTTTTCTCATTTCTTACTGTTCTATTTATTTTTATCTATCGATATTCTATAGCTTATTTTGCACTGATGTGTAGTCATTATTTTCTTTGTCTTGAACTATAACCTTTCAATATTCTAACTTTAGAGTTTTAAATCCTGTGTTAGGATTTTCAAACTCCTTTCCAATAAGAAAACTTTATCTTATCATAATCAGAACAAAATAGATGCCGTTTGCAACTATTCTTATTCTTGTGTACTATTGGGTAGTACGTAGCTCTATACAATAAATCCCAAATCAGTACTGTAATCTGCAGCTTACAGCACAAACATCAAGAATATTGCATAGTTACTACGATACATCCCAATAGAACAAACTTCCCCATATCTTATTTCTTTTAAATTCACTAATATCTTGAACTTATTTTGATTATGGTATCCTCTGACATCTATCAGCAGTAATACCCTTACCCGCATCTAAGGTAGCTATATTACTATAACTTACTTTTAGGTTCTCTTAACTTACCTAATTAGGCTTACTAATTAACTTTACAAATTATTGTGTACTAGCAAATACTTTTCACTGACAAACCCTTCCAAAATTAATTTTAAAAAGACTAGTCACTAATAAATCAAAATTGATTGATTTTTTTTTCAACACATATACATATCTTAGTTAAGAATCGAGAAAATACCAGCAACCATGTCAGAAGTCTCATCCTCATTCCTCTGTCGCATAGTGTATACTCTCACTGGAGCATTACCTTGTCCTGGTTGCTTCATAGTACTCTGACTTCCAGGTGTACTACCCCTACCTCTGCCTCTGTCTCTACCAACTGCTGGTGAATTCTTTGGGGTAGAAACTTGAGCTGATCCTTTTGACGTGGTAAATGATCCATAACGGCGTGGACTTACGCAATCCTTAGCAAAATGACCAGTCCCTCCACAATTGAAACATGCTCCTATAGCTCTATAACATACTCCACTATGTGGTTTACCACAAGTCTCACAAAGTCGATCCGACAGTGTTTTTCTCAAGGCGTCGCTGAGTTTGTTGATCGGATTGGGGTGGTTTCTCGTAAGATCCACCTCTACCGATTTGCGCTGGCTAGACCCTCCAAAATGTTTTCTTTTCCTGAGCCACTCTCAAGAGCTTGGCCAAGAACCTTTCAGCTTTTCTCATTCTCTTGTGTACTCTTTTTCACCGCCCATTCTCGATTCTATCCTTTCCAGCCTGTGGCTTGTGAAATCAATTCAGAAAAATTCTGGTGTCGGAACCCCACCACTTGCATTCTCAAGTTAGGCCTCAACCTAGCCTCAAATCTCTTACACTAGTCTCTGGGGGCGGTGACTAAGCTTCCAGCATAATGGCTTAGCCTTGAAAAATCCCGCTCATATTCTGCTACAGTTCTATCCCCTTGCTTTAAACTTAAAAACTCTTGCAGCTTCATGTCTACATAAGTATCGGGAACCCACTTTTATCGAAATTCCCTTAAAAAGTCTACCCATGTGAGGACTGGTGGCTCTACCAGACTGTAGGGGATGGTCTTCCACCACTCATATGCATCCACGTGCAAAAGTGATACTGAATATTCAAACTTCAACTCTTCAGCACACTGTAATTTTCTGAAAACCCATTCCATCCTCTCTAACCACTGTTCTGCTTCCAGTGGATCCACTGTTCCTTTGAATTCTATAGCCCCAAATTTCATTAACTTCTCATATTGCCGAGCTGGTGACTGTGGTTGTGCTACAAATGCTTGTGTCTGTGCTTGAGGTGGCACATTTCTCGCCATTTTTTGAAAAAACGCAGCCATCTCACAGGCAACCGAAAGCTGAAATCGGTGCTTGAGGAGGAGCTAGAGTGGCTGACCCACTCACATTCAGGAGTGCTAGGACTTCTCCTTGGGCCTCAGCCTCAATAGATTGCTCTACGGAATGATCTCCCTCTTCCATTCCGTTTTCCAGAAATTTTCTACTCTCTGATAACAAACACAAGGAGGTTGACCTCCGTTAGCGCATATTCATGATGTAAATATGTCATATATATCAAACATTTGAGCAGTTGTATTTACCAACAAAATATTGCAAATTCACAGTTCAAAATTTATTTAAAACCTTTGCTCTGATACCACTAAACATGTCACACCCTACTCCTCGTAAGATGTAATATGTTCCCGTAGTACACCTAATGAATTACCGTACTTCACCTACTGGTAACCCATTAAATATACTACAAGGGATTTTAAAACAATTTTCGTTCATTATGGAATTGGTGGGTAAATTTTTTTTTTCAATTATTAAAAACCTTTATTTAAAGTCCAAACACAAATCAAATTTTTGGATATTTAAAATCTCCATAATTTTTACAAAAATCTCGGCAGAGTGCCGTCTGTATTTTGAGAAAACAGTTCTTCAAAACCTGAAATAAAAACACTTCCAATATTTTTCTCAATCACAACTTCATTTGCAACCACCAAACTTCAAATCAACAACAATGACAACACTTCAACTCAAAATCCAAATTTCAAATCAAAAATTAATAACTCAAAACATTTCATAAACTCATGCACATTGCATTTTAAATATTTAATTTACATCCACTATTAAATTTACAAACACAAAATCTCAAAAATAATATTATTATAATTTTATCTCAGACAACCGCTCAAACTACAGATACATATGCATACTATCATATTTACATCAAACTAAACTACCAGGTATAGACAATACCGCATGTAAATTCTTCAATCGTGCTCCTCTCGATCAGAGTACTCACTCTCATCGCTATGTCCTTTTCTCTATCTGCGACAGCAAGTTAAAGCTATCGCTGAGTATAAAGATACTCAGTGGTGCACAATAAAGTATAAAATGCATAATATAAAACATTTATGGACAAATCATAATTCAAAAATCTCATAATCGCATTTCATAATTTTTCAAATCACATTTATAACAAATCATAATTTTTCAAATCACATTTATAACAAATCATAATTTTCGAAGCTTAACACAACACAACTTTGATCAAATAATTCAATAAAAATAATGTTGCCAATCAATAACACAACTTAGGCCATGACACAAAATTTTCGAACATGCCGTGTGTACATCACGACAAGGCAAACACTCTCACTAATCGAAATCAATGAGAGAGGTGGCTAGCTAGCTAATGAGTACTCATCCAAACTCGCCCCTCAGACTCGGATGCCAGAGAGGGAGGAAACTGATCAAATATCAAACTCACCCCACAAGTGGATGTTAATATTGCCATGCCAAGTGTGAATTAAAACAATTTAAATCAAATATCATAAGAATGCCATAATCCAATATTTCATATTATTCAAAACAATATGCAAAAGATGATTATAAAAAGTATACGTTGTGCACAAACCTCAAGCGAGTCGCCTCTTGGCCTTGACTCGGTTCTTCGAATTCTTTCCCAGTATTCTTTTCAACTGAAACACACAATTTTACAGTGTTTCAGTATCATAATTTAGCATAAATCCAATAATTAATTCATAAATACTTAATTCTAGCCCAAATATGCTTAAACTAACGTTCTTGGAAATTTTCATTTCGGAGTTACTATTCATTACACTATTCAAGTCAAATTGTTGACTTTCTAAGGCTTAATAGGTATGGGAACTCCAACTTCACCCACATACCACATTTTGGTCATTAAATTTGTTGGTTTTGGTCATTTTCTCAAAGCTTAGGCCTTTTAGGCAAAATTGCCAATTTTCGGTTTTGGAGTCCTAAGTTGCACTGTTTCATTGGTCCTTTTACTGTTGGAATTTGGCAAACCTTCCTTCATAGAAAATGTTCCTTATTGTCTTAAGTGTATTCTCATTTTTGAATCACCCCAATTGGAGTTTTGTAGCTCAAGTTATAGCCAAAATACAATTACTGTTTACGTGCACTGTTCATGCTGCAATTTTGGTTCTGGCAGATTTTTGATCCAACTTTGTTCAGTAATTTGATCAAGTTAAGTCCATAATTTGGTCTAATTTCCTTCATAAGAAATGTTCTACTATGTCTTAGGTTTCCATCGGTTCAAGAATCGCCTAAATCGGAGTTTTCTAGAGAGAGTTATAGCCATTGGAACTTTACTGTTCAAATGGAAATCTGTAGTTTTGCAGGTTCAGTAACTCAACTTTGCTCAATAATTTGATTGGGTTAATGGCATAAGTTGGGTTTGTGTTCTTCATGAAAGTTTTAGATCTATATCTTATCTAATTACTGGTAAAATTTCAGATCAATTTGACCTACCTAGCTCGAGTTATGACCAAATGAACAGTTACTGTTCATTTGGTCAGTTTGTGCAGTGGCAGACTACTCTTACTCAACTTTGGTCAATTTGTTCACTAGGTTTTGGTCAGTTTTTGGGCATGGTTCCTAAATAAAAATTGTGTCATTTTATGTCTATTTTCATCCCCAATTGATACAATATCAATTGGACTTGTAAAATTTCAGTTTTGGTCCTTCAAAGTTGACTTGGTCATGTTGCCAGCAGCATGACCATTCACCCTCCGAATTTGGCTTCACTTCCAACAATTCAAACACAACTCATTTGGTCACAATTGACCATTTTTCACTTCACAATAAGTCAAACATGCCATTTACTCATTTCTTGCATTTTTGGTTCACAAACCCTAAATCCCAAAACCCTAACTCACTTAATTTGTCACATTATACTAATTCCAACCATACAAACACAATTCCTCAACTCATTCAAGCTTTCTAACATAATTTATTCAATCAAACTCATGCAATTCTCACCCCTACATAGGCTGGACGAATTTTCTTTTGGTCCTTTAGATATGTTTTCTTTTCATTTTAAGTATATTTCTAGGTTAATTAAGCTATGAACATAACTAAATCAACTAACAAATCAAGTTTAGTTTACTAACCTTGTGTGCAGAATTTTCTTCTCCCTTTTCTTCAAATTTTTCTTCTTTCTTTTCCTTGAATCTTCTTTCCTAGTTGCCCAAACAAAGTCTAGTTATGGTAGGACAATTTTCTATGGTTGGATTTTGGTTCTTCAAGCTCAAAAATGAGCTTTAATGGTGATTTAAGTGAGGGAGAGGGTGAGGGAGAGAGAGTGACGTTTTGAAGAAGAAGACTTGTGTTTTTTTATTTTTTTTTCTTTTCTTTCTTTTATAAATTTAGCTTATGGAAGACCACAAATTCTAAATTAATTAATAAATTAATTTATTTATTTATGGCATCATGCATGAGATCATGCATGATGTCATCACCTTTTTACTTTTTCATTTTCCACTCTTTTTTTTATTATTTTTCTATTAGTTCTCTAATTTAATTCTCGATTCTGAAATTCTTTTTTCTCCTATTTTATTTGACAGTTAGGTCAGGAGTCAGCTCTCGGGGTCAATTGACCAAATTGCCCCTCGCCGGTTCATCCCGGTTTGTAAATAATCCAATATTTCTTCCGGCTCCCTGACCTAATTATTTGACTGGCTTAACAGTTCTTTTTCGTGGTTTTCTCTTTTCCACTGTGTTCATAAGGGTCCTAAGGACCGCAGCGTCACTTTTTACGGTTCGAAATTTGAGTTTAAAATGACTTCGCAGTCATTCCCGAGAAGGTCACCCATCGCTGTGACTCTCGGCTCGTTTAACTTCTTATGTTCTGTTTTTCTTATTTATACTTAACTAATTGAACATTACTAATTATTTGTGTTTATGGTTTCTCTAGTTTTCTTAAATATGGTTCTAATCCCTGAATTGTCCGGACCAAGA
The DNA here is from genome assembly GCF_030052815.1 of Hevea brasiliensis. Taxonomy (NCBI): domain Eukaryota; kingdom Viridiplantae; phylum Streptophyta; class Magnoliopsida; order Malpighiales; family Euphorbiaceae; genus Hevea; species Hevea brasiliensis. Next base: position 94,710,231 of record NC_079495.1, on the reverse strand, counting down.
CTTGGCCACCGAATAAAGAAATATACCAAAGCTATACAAATAGGGGAGTTATAATTCTCCCCCCCTTAAAATAATTTCGTCCTCGAAATTTTACCTGGTATCAGTCTCTGGACACTTGTGGGTGCTGTCTCCTCATGTCCTATTCACGCTCCCACGTAGCTTCCTAGTCTGAATGATGGTTCCTTAGCACTTTAACCAATACTATGTACTCATCGATTGCTCACCTCATGTGCTAAGTTTCTTATGAGCTTCTGTCATAAGTTAGATTCAAATTCATTTCAATTTCAGAGGTAAGCAAATCTGTGTGCTAGTGGATCCGCTTTTCTAGGACCTCGTGTGATCCTATAGGTGAGAACTTAGTTTTACTCTTTTCTTATCAAATCTCTTAATCATTTGATGTAACCTTCAGTTTAGCTTAGAATATTTTAGTCTTTTCTTGCTGTTGTTTTAGCAATTATTTTCTTTTGTAGTCTTTTCTTTCTTGGCCATAGGTCCATAACCATTATCTTACCATCTCCATTTATGACCAAGGCCTATGTGCCATTTTGCACTATCTTGTTTGCTTTGGTTTAACTTATTTCTTTCTTGATAAAATAGTTCGAGATTTCGTTACGTGTCTTAAGTAAGTTGCTTGCCTTGGTGGCAATTCCTCATCTAGTATTTTTCTCATTTCTTACTGTTATATTTATTTTTATCTATCGATATTCTATAGCTTATTTTGCACTGATGTGTAGTCATTATTTTCTTTTGTACTGAACTATAACCTTTCAATATTCTAACTTTAGAGTTTTAAATCCTGTGTTAGGATTTTCAAACTCCTTTCCAATAAGAAAACTTTATCTTATCATAATCAGAACAAAATAGATGCCGCTTGCAACTATTCTTATTCTTGTGTACTATTGGGTAGTACGTAGCTCTATACAATAAATCCCAAATCAATATCAGAATCAGCTACAAAGACAAACATCAAGAATATTGCATAGTTACTACGATACATCCCAATAGAACAAACTTCCCTATATCTTATTTCTTTTAAATTCACTAATATCTTGAACTTATTTTGATTATGGTATCCTCTGACATCTATCAGCAGTAATACCCTTACCCGCATCTAAGGTAGCTATATTACTATAACTTACTTTTAGGTTCTCTTAACTTACCTAATTAGGCTTACTAATTAACTTTACAAATTATTGTGTACTAGTAAATACTTTTCACCGACAAACTCTTCCAAAATTAATTTTAAAAAGACTAGTCACTAATATATCAAAATTGATTGATTTTTTTTTTTCAACACATATACATATCTTAGTTAAGAATCGAGAAAATACCAGCAACCATGTCAGAAGTCTCATCCTCATTCCTCTGTCTCATAGTGTATACTCTCACTGGAGCATTACCTTGTCCTGGTTGCTTCATAGTACTCTGACTTCCAGGTGTACTACCCCTACCTCTGCCTCTGTCTCTACCAACTGCTGGTGAACTCTTTGGGGTAGAAACTTGAGCTGATCCTTTTGACGTGGTAAATGATCCATAACGGCGTGGACTTACGCAATCCTTAGCAAAATGACCAGTCCCTCCACAATTGAAACATGCTCCTATAGCTCTATAACATACTCCACTATGTGGTTTACCACAAGTCTCACAAAGTCGATCCGACAGTGTTTTTCTGCGCGTCTGTTGAGTTTGCTGATCGGATTGGGGTGGTTTCTGTCCAGAAGATCCACCTCTACCTGATTTGCGCGGGCTAGACCCTCCAAAATGTTTTCTTTTCCCAGAGCCACTCTCAGTAGCTTGGCCAGTAACCTTTTCAGTTTTCTCTTTCTCTTGTGTACTCTTTTTCACTGCCCATTCTGATTCTATCCTTTCCAGTTCCAGGGCTTGTGAAATCAATTCAGAAAAATTCTGGTGTCGGAACCCCACCACTTGCATTCTCAAGTTAGGCCTCAACCTAGCCTCAAATCTCTTACACTAGTCTCTGGGGGCGGTGACTAAGCTTCCAGCATAATGGCTTAGCCTTGAAAAATCCCGCTCATATTCTGCTACAGTTCTATCCCCTTGCTTTAAACTTAAAAACTCTTGCAGCTTCATGTCTACATAAGTATCGGGGACCCACTTTTATCGAAATTCCCTTAAAAAGTCTACCCATGTGAGGACTGGTGGCTCTACCAGACTGTAGGGGATGGTCTTCCACCACTCATATGCATCCACGTGCAAAAGTGATACTGAATATTCAAACTTCAACTCTTCAAAGACAATCGTAATTTTCTCAAAACCCATTCCATCCTCTCTAACCATCGCTCGCTTCAAAGGATCCACTGTTCCTTTGAATTCTATAGCCCCAAATTTCATTAACTTCTCATATTGCCGAGCTGGTGACTGTGGTTGTGCTACAAATGCTTGTGTCTGTGCTTGAGGTGGCACATTTCCCGCCATTTGTTGAAAGAACGCACCATCCATGTGCAACCGAAAGGTGAAATCGCGATGCTTGAGGAGGAGCTAGAGTGGCTGACCCACTCACATTCAGGAGTGCTAGGACTTCTCCTTGGGCCTCAGCCTCATTAGATTGCTCTACGGAATGATCTCCCTCTTCCATTTCGTTTTCCAGAAATTTTCTACTCTCTGATAACAAACACAAGGAGGTTGATCTCCGTTAGCGCATATTCATGATGTAAATATGTCATATATATCAAACATTTGAGCAGTTGTATTTACCAACAAAATATTGCAAATTCACAGTTCAAAATTTATTTAAAACCTTTGCTCTGATACCACTAAACATGTCACACCCTACTCCTCGTTAGATGTAACATGTTCCCATAGTACACCTAATGAATTACCGTACTTCACCTACCGGTAACCCATTAAATATACTACAAGGGATTTTAAAACAATTTTCGTTCATTATGGAATTGGTGGGTAAATTTTTTTTTTTCAATTATTAAAAACCTTTATTTAAAGTCCAAACACAAATCAAATTTTTGGATATTTAAAATCTCCATAATTTTTACAAAAATTTCGGCAGAGTGCCGTCTGTATTTTGAGAAAACAGTTCTTCAAAACCTGAAATAAAAACACTTCCAATATTTTTCTCAATCACAACTTCATTTGCAACCACCAAACTTCAAATCAACAACAATGGCAACACTTCAACTCAAAATCCAAATTTCAAATCAAAAATTAATAACTCAAAACATTTCATAAACTCATGCACATTGCATTTTAAATATTTAATTTACATCTACTATTAAATTTACAAACACAAAATCTCAAAAATAATATTATTATAATTTTATCTGTACAACTGCTCAAACTACAGAGATACATATGCATACTATCATATTTACATCAAACTAAACTACCAGGGTATAGACAATACCCGTACAGAAATTCTTCAACCGTGTTCTCTCTCGATCAGAAAGTAGCTCACTCTCATCGCTATGTCCTTTTCTATCTCATGACAAGAAGTTAAAGCTTATCACGAGTATAAAGATACTCAGTGGTGCACAATAAAGTATAAAATGCATAATATAAAACATTTATGGACAAATCATAATTCAAAAATCTCATAATCGCATTTCATAATTTTTCAAATCACATTTACAACAAATCATAATTTTTCAAATCACATTTATAACAAATCATAATTTTCGAAGCTTAACACAACACAACTTTGATCAAATAATTCAATAAAAATAATGTTGCCAATCAATAACACAACTTAGGCCATGACACAAAATTTCCGAAGATGCCGTGTGTACATCACGACAAGGCAAACACTCTCACTAATCGAAATCAATGAGAGAGGTGGCTAGCTAGCTAATGAGTACTCATCCAAACTCGCCCCTCAGACTCGGAAGCCAGAGAGGGAGGAAACTGATCAAATATCAAACTCACCCCACAAGTGGATGAGGAACATATTAATATTGCCATGCCAAGTGTGAATTAAAACAATTTAAATCAAATATCATAAGAATGCCATAATCCAATATTTCATATTATTCAAAACAATATGCAAAAGATGATTATAAAAAGTATACGTTGTGCACAAACCTCAAGCGAGTCGCCTCTTAGCCTTGACTCGGTTCTTCGAATTCTTTCCCAGTATTCTTTTCAACTGAAACACACAATTTTACAGTGTTTCAGTATCATAATTTAGCATAAATCCAATAATTAATTCATAAATACTTAATTCTAGCCCAAATATGCTTAAACTAACGTTCTTGGAAATTTTCATTTCGGAGTTACTATTCATTACACTATTCAAGTCAAATTGTTGACTTTCTAAGACTTAATAGGTATGGGAACTCCAACTTCACCCACATACCACATTTTGGTCATTAAATTTGTTGGTTTTGGTCATTTTCTCAAAGCTTAGGTCTTTTAGGCAAAATTGCCAATTTTCGGTTTTGGAGTCCTAAGTTGCACTGTTTCATTGGTCCTTTTACTGTTGGAATTTGGCAAACCTTCCTTCATAGAAAATGTTCCTTATTGTCTTAAGTGTATTCTCATTTTTGAATCACCCCAATTGGAGTTTTGTAGCTCAAGTTATAGCCAAAATACAATTACTGTTTACGTGCACTGTTCATGCTGCAATTTTGGTTCTGGCAGATTTTTTATCCAACTTTGTTCAGTAATTTGATCAAGTTAAGTCCATAATTTGGTCTAATTTCCTTCATAAGAAATGTTCTACTATGTCTTAGGTTTCCATCGGTTCAAGAATCGCCTAAATCGGAGTTTTCTAGAGAGAGTTATAGCCATTGGAACTTTACTGTTCAAATGGAAATCTGCAGTTTTGCAGGTTCAGTAACTCAACTTTGCTCAATAATTTGATTGGTTTAATGGCATAATTTGGGTTTGTGTTCTTCATGAAAGTTTTAGATCTATATCTTATCTAATTACTGGTAAAATTTAAGGTCAATTTGACCTACCTAGCTCGAGTTATGACCAAATGAACAGTTACTGTTCATTTGGTCAGTTTGTGCAGTGGCAGACTGCTCTTACTCAACTTTGGTCAATTTGTTCACTAGGTTTTGGTCAGTTTTTGGGCATGGTTCCTAAATGAAAATTGTGTCATTTTATGTCTATTTTCATCCCCAATTGATACAATATCAATTGAACTTGTAAAATTTCAGTTTTGGTCCTTCAAGGTTGACTTGGTCATGCTGCCAGCAGCATGACCATTCACCCTCCGAATTTGGCTTCACTTCCAACAATTCAAACACAACTCATTTGGTCACAATTGACCATTTTTCACTTCACAATAAGTCAAACATGCCATTTACTCATTTCTTGCATTTTTGGTTCGTAAACCCTAAATCCCAAAACCCTAACTCACTTAATTTGTCACATTATACTAATTCCAACCATACAAACACAATTCCTCAACTCATTCAAGCTTTCTAACATAATTTATTCAATCAAACTCATGCAATTCTCACCCCTACATAGGCTGGACGAATTTTCTTTTGGTCCTCTAGAGATGTTTTCTTTTCATTTTAAGTATATTTCTAGGTTAATTAAGCTATGAACATAACTAAATCAACTAACAAATCAAGTTTAGTTTACTAACCTTGTGTGCAGAATTTTCTTCTCCCTTTTCTTCAAATTTTTCTTCTTTCTTTTCCTTGAATCTTCTTTCCTAGTTGCCCAAACAAAGTCTAGTTATGGTAGGACAATTTTCTATGGTTGGATTTTGGTTCTTCAAGCTCAAAAATGAGCTTTAATGGTGATTTAAGTGAGGGAGAGGGTGAGGGAGAGAGAGTGACGTTTTGAAGAAGAAGACTTGTGTTTTTTTATTTTTTTTTCTTTTCTTTCTTTTATAAATTTGGCTTATGGAAGACCACAAATTCTAAATTAATAAATAAATTAATTTATTTATTTATGGCATCATGCATGAGATCATGCATGATGTCATCACCTTTTTACTTTTTCATTTTTCACTCTTTTTTTTAATTATTTTTCTATTAGTTCTCTAATTTAATTCTCGATTCTGAAATTCTCTTTTCTCTGATTTTATTTGACAGTTAGGTCAGGAGTCAGCTCTTGGGGTCAATTGACCAAATTGCCCCTCGCCGGTTCATCCCGGTTTGTAAATAATCTAATATTTCTTCTGGCTCCCTGACCTAATTATTTGACTGGCTTAACAGTTCTTTTTCGTGGTTTTCTCTTTTCCACTGTGTTCATAAGGGTCCTAAGGACCGCGGCGTTACTTTTTACGGTTCGAAATTTGAGTTTAAAATGACTTCGCAGTCATTCCCGAGAAGGTCACCCATCGCTGTGACTCTCGGCTAGTTTAACTTCTTATGTTCTGTTTTTCTTATTTATACTTAACTAATTGAACATTACTAATTATTTGTATTTATAGTTTCTCTAGTTGTCTTAAATATGGTTCTAATCCCCTTAATTGTCTGAACCGGCACCGGTCACCGGAACAGTGAAATATACCAGGCTATACAAATGGGGGTGTTACAATTATAACAAATATTTTGATTATCTATATTTTATTATCATTAATTTTCAATAGAATTATTTTTAAATTTTAATTAAATATTTATCTTTTAATACATAAATTATCTCTAGAATTTTAAAGATTGATTGCAAATATGATTTCATAAAAAATTTAGTTACAATTAAAGATGATTAAAAAAAAAAATAAAGTTACAATATCGAAATTAGAGGATCTATCTTTTGAAAAAAAGTATGTATTTTTAATATTTATTATATTAATAAAAAATGATGATATTTTAAAATTTTAATTTTTATGAAATGTATTTATTTGATATCATAAATTTATATAAAGCGATAACCATTTTTGTGAAAGAATTATTTTATAAAAAATATATTAGATTGGAAAAAAAATTACACTTTACAAATGTTTAAAGATATAGTATTTTTAGAAAATAATATAATAAAATGTTATTTTTAATTAATAATAATGTTATATATTTTCATTATTATTAAAATTAAATAATTCAACTCATTATTAATAAATTAATATATTTTTTATTATATTAATAACAAAAAAAATTATATTTATACACTTTTAAAATAATATTATTTTCTTATCAATCTAATATATTTTCTATAATCAATAAAAATAAATATCAATTTACATAAATTATATTTATATTTTCTCTCTTATTAAACTATAAATTGGGAAAAAATATTCAAACTTTTTTCATATATTTAGTTATTGAAAGGAAATTAATATTTTCAAATGTACTCTTCAAATGCTAAAATTATTTCTGACTAATTTTTGAATATTGCAATCAAATAGTAATAGTACAAAAGTTATTTTTTGATAAAATATTTTCCATAAATAAGTTATTTCTGTAAACAGATGGAGCCAAAGAGTTAGAAGGAAGTTTTGCTCTTTAATAAAAGGAAGGATCAAAAGGAATTACATAGTGCACCTATCCATATCACGCCATAGATAGAACCAACAAGGAAGTTTTGCACCTATCATTGGTTTGCCATGAATACGTCCACCGTTATTTAGGAGACATTCAAAAAGTCAATATTCAGGTACATTCAAAAAATGAATATTCAGGTTTTGAGAATTAAGCAAATAAAATGAATAGAGCCACCTAAGTTCCATTCTATTGAAGCATTTGGAGAAAAAAAAAGCAAAAAGTTGCACCAGTAATATACATGTTTAATCAGAAAATAATTTCAGTTTTGGTCTAAAAGGCCATAGCAACAGCAATAGAAATGCTAGGAAGGTTTTAACCAAAATTAGAAGTGCTATAGGCAAGTAACAACATGCTAAACATAACCAACATCTTGTCCACAAATAACAGACAAGGAAAAGAAAACGCTTACAAAGAGGTGCATTGACATGGTCAACAGAGGCAATGGTATGAATATTCGAACAAGAAGTAATTCGTGCAAGATACTGTTGGCTTTCAGAATCTCTTAACCCAGGCCCATCAATGTTATGAATGACAACACATATAAAAGAATCATTTTCCTCTGCCTCTGATTTATCCAAAAATGCAAGAAGATCATCCACTGATCGAGAATTGAATGGCTGTTAAACTTTAGGTAAAATCCTCAATGAAGTCCCGTGTTTGGTTTTCAACTGATCCCACTAAACCTCAATTAAGGCTATAATGACCTAAAAGCATGACACTATTTTAAATAAGCATGATACGAACAAACAAAGTAAAAAAAAAAAAATAAAGATAACATAGTGTGCCTCCTGTGCTTATGGCCCAAACCAGCAAATAGAAGGAAAAGGAATGATCTTAAATGTGACAGGGAAAAATGGAGACTTCAGTTTTGAGCACAGCGTGCATTTTGTTATTCGTGCATCCAGAGACCGGAGATGTGCAAATTAATAATTTTATTCTAGAATTATTTTTTCCACCAATCATACGCATCCCCTTGCAGTAGTGACACAGAGTATTCAAACTTCAGTTCATCTTAGCAGTGCAGCTTCTTAAATACTCTATCCATCCTTTCAAGCATTGCTCTGCCTCTAAAGGGTCCACTGTACCCTTAAATTTGTAGCCCCATACTTCAATAACTTATCATACTGTCTGGCTGGAGGCAGTGGTTGTGCCACAGGTGTCTGGGGTGGAGCTTGAGCAGGCATACCCCCAGCCATTTGTTAAAACATTGCCATCATTGTAAACTGCAAGAAATCGCGACATTTGCGGGTGGTGCATCGATCCATCGACGCTTTGTAGAGCTGGGGCTTCCTCTTGTGCCTCAGCTTCAACAGATTGCTCGACTGAGCGATCCCCTTCTTCCATTTCAGTCTAAAGTTAGAGTATCTCCTGAACAAGTAACACATGGAGATTTCCCTCCGTTAGTTCATATTTATGATGTAATGCACTGTATGTAACAAATATGGACATTGAGCAGTTATACTTAACAAGGAAAGACACAAATTCTCAAGTTAAAACATACTTCAAAAATTTTCTCTGATACCACTAAAACATGTCACACCTTACCCCTCTGTAAGGCATAACATGATCCCGTAGAATACCTAATGAACTACCGAACTTCACCTACCGATAACTCATTAAGTACCCTACAAGGGATTTTAAAACAATTTTCTTACTTTTTATAAGTGGTGAGCATTTTTAAATAGATATTAAAACATTTAATTAAAGTTGAAAACCAGTTAAAATTTTTGGCCCATTTTATTTTTTCACAAATTTTATAAAAATTTTGGCAGACTTCCGTCTGTATTTTGAGAAAACAGTTCTTCAAATACCTGAAAAAAAAGCACTTCCAATAATTTCCCTCAACAACTTCTTCAAATTCACAATTATTTCAATTAATTTCAACACATTTATCAACTTCCAAAATTCAAATCCACCATTTCCAATATCCACAATCATCAAATACCATTAATGAATTTCATTCAATTCAAAATAAATGCTACCATTCATATTTCATTAATGACAAAGTAATTTATATACACCATTGCAAAAATTTACATCAAAAGAAATTCAAGCTAAATTTTATTACAAACTTTATACAAACTTTGTACAAGCTGCTCAAGACCCATTTTACATGTCCATACATTTATGTGCATCACAAACATCAAAATAAATATTTACAGTCGGGATATAAATTATACCCGATATAACCTCAGGATGAGTCGCTCCACAATCCTCAGCAGCTCACTCTGTTGCTCCTCTAGTCTCTAAATCTGTGACAGCAATAATAGCTATCGCTGAGTACTAGGACTCAATGGTGCATAACATACTAAAATAATCTTTATGCAGAATTAAAATCACATTTATTCAAAAATTGGACTGAATATGAGGATTAAATACAAACCATGAATTATGAGATTTTAATCCAAGCAAGTTCATTTCGAAGTATCAAAACACATTTTATAAAACCCACAGTTATATCACACCATTCGAAACAAATGTAATCTCAATAACCAGAGGCTAAAGAGAAGTCACATCACAAGGCTAGCTAGCTCAAATATATGGATATCCATTCAATTTCCTCTTCTACTAGCACACCTCAACACTTCTCCAGAGAAGGAATCAAAATTCAAAACTGATTACCCCTACTAGTCATGTTAGTGAGGTGTTCAAATATATGGTCATGACACTGTGATTTCAAAACTTATCTTAACAATTTGCTAAACATTGCCATTTCAAATATACACAATTAACTTTCAACAATTTAAATCAAAGCATCATAAATAATGTCGTAATTCACTATTTCAAATTATTCAAAACAATATGCAGAAAATAATTTACAGAAATTATACGTTGTCCACAAACCTTAAACGAGTCGCCTCTTGGCCTTGACTCGGTTCCTCGGGTTCTTTCCCGGTATTCTTTTCAACTCAAACATATAATTTCATAGTGTTTCAGTACCATAACTTACTATAAATCCAAAAATAAATTTAACTTCACTTGTACTTAGCTCTAATGTGCTAAACTCGACGTTCTTTAAATTTTGTGTTTCGGGGTTCCTATTCACCACACTATTCAAGTCAAATTGTTGACTTTCTAAGGCTTAATAGGTATGGGAATTCCAACTTCACTCACATACCACATTTTGGTCACTAAATTTGTTGGTTTTGGTTGTTTACTCAAATTCTAAGTCTTTTAGGCAAATTTGAAAATTTTCAGTTTTGGTGTCTAAGGTTGCACTGTTCCATTGGTCACGTTTTTGTTAGAATTTGGCAAAAATTTCTTCATAGAAAATGTTCCCTAATGTCTTAAGTTTATTCTCCTTTTTTAATCACTCCAATTGGAGTTTTGTAGCTCAAGTTATAGCCATTTGAACCATGGCTACCGGATTAGACTCAACCCAGATTTTCTAGGCAATTTTTGGTTCTAGCAGTTTTAGGTTACCAAATTTGGATGGTCAAATGACTTGATTAATGGCATAATTTGGGTTTGTGTCCTTCATAAAAGTTTTAGGTCTATATCTCAACTATCCACTGGTAAAATTTCAAGTCATTTACATATGCCTAGCTCAAGTTATGGCCAAATGAGTTCATTTGGTCATTTTTGTACAGGTCAGACTGAGAAAATCCGGATTTGGTCAATTTGTTCACTAGGTTTTGGTCACTTATTGGGCATGATTCCTAAATGAAAATTGTGTCATTTAGTGTCTATTTTCATTCCCAATTGGTCTCATACCAATTGGACTTGTAAATTTTCATTTTTGATCCCTCAAAGGGAACTTGGTCATCTTTGCGTGAGATGACCACACTCAATCCGAATTTGATCTCAACTCCAACACTTCCAACACACTTCATTTGGTCACCATTGACCATTTCCCATATCAAACTAGGTCAAATATATCATTTACCAATTTCTCACATTTTTGTCTCTAAACGCTAAGTGTCCAAACCCTAGTTTACTAATTCTTTGCATTTGATTGATTCAATGCCTATATACATGTTTCTTCATCTCAAACAAGATCACATATACTTTTAAATCTATCAAACCATGCAAATATACCCCCATACACATACTGGCCAAAATTCACTCATGGTCCCTTAACAAATTTTTCTTTTATTTAAAGTTTATTTACAAGTTCAATAAGTTAAAAATGTAGAAATCAAACTAAAATTGTCAAGTTTGCTTACTAACCTTTTTAGGTGTCTTTTTCCTCTTCTTATTTCTCCTCCTTTCTTCTTCTTTTTGTAGGCAATAGCTAAATCAAAGGTTTAGGTTAAGATTTACTTAAGGACTTTAGGGGAATTTATGGTTAATTTAGGGTGTATGAAGCTTGAATTTTGAGCTCTAATGGAGTTTTGAGAGAGAGAGCTTTGGGAGAGAGAGAGGCCGGCTAGTTGGGAGAGAAGACAAATGAATTTTTTTTTTCTTTTCTTTTCTTTTATGTATTTTGTCTTATGGAAGACCAAAAAAATCAATTTAATCAAATTTATTAATTATAGGATTTATGGCATCATGCATGATGTCATGCATGATGTCACCTCTCTTCACTTTTTCCTTTTCTCTTTTTTTTTTATTTATTTTTCTATTAGTTCTTTAATTTAATTTCTGATTCTGAAATTTTCTTTTCTTCGATTTTATTTGACAGTTAGGTCAGGAGTCAGCTCTCGGGGTCAATTGACCAAATTGCCCGTCGTCAGTTCAACCCGGTTTGCAAATAACTCAATATTTCTTCCGGCTCGCTGACCTAATTATTTGACTGGCTTAACAATTCTTTTTCGTGATTTTCTCTTTTCCACTGTGTTCGTAATGGTCCTAAGGACCGCGGTGTCACATTTTATGGTTCGAAATTTGACTTTAAATCGACTTCGCAGTCATTCCCAAGGAGGTCACCCATCGCTGTGACTCTCGGCTCATTTAACTTTTTATGTTCTATTTTTCTTATTTATACTTAACTAATTGGCAATTACTAATTATTTATGTTTATAGGTTATCTAGTTGTCTTAAGTGTGGTTCTAATCCCCTTAATTGTCTGGACCGACACCGATCACCGGAACAGTGAAATATACCAGGCTATACAAATAGGGGTGTTATAATTCTCCCCCCCTTAAATAAATTTCGTCTCGAAATTTTACCTGGTATCAATCTCTGAACAGCTGTGGGTGCTGTCTCCTCATGTCCTCCTCTCGTTCCCAAGTAGCTTCTTGGCCCGAATGATGGTTCCACAGCACTTTTACCAACGGTATCTACTTGTTCCGTAGCTGCTTCACCTCATAAGCCAGAATCTCTATGGATTCTTCCTCGTATGTGAGGTCTGGATTCACTTCAATTTCTTCCACTGGTAGTACATGAGATTGGTCTGATCGATACCTCCTCAACATAGACACATGGAAGACATTATATATCTTCTCCAACTCTGGAGGTAGTGCCAAACAATATGCCAAATGACCCACTCTTTCCAGAACCTCATAAGGCCCAATGAAACGAGGACTCAGTTTCCCCTTTCTACCGAATCTCATAATTCTCTTCCAAGGAGAAACTTTGAGGAAAACTTTCTCACCCACTGCATACTCAATATCCCTCCTTTTCAAATCAATATAGGACTTCTGACAATCTGATGCAGTCTTAAGTCGATCTCTGATCACCCTGATCTTCTCCTCAGTTTGCTGAATAATTTCGGGTCCAATCATCTTTCTTTCACCCACGTCATCCCAACACAATGGGGTTCTACATTTTCTGCCATACAAGGCTTCATATGGAGGCATCCCAATGCTTGATTGGTAGCTGTTGTTGTAAGCAAACTCAATCAAAGGCAAGTGTGTATCCCAACTGCCCTCAAACTCAATCAAACAAGCCCGTAGCATGTCCTCTAAGATCTAAATTACCCTTTTAGACTGGCCATCTGTCTATGGGTGGAATGCAGTACTGAAGTTCAATCTAGTTCCTAGGACTCTCTGAAGACTAACCCAGAATCTAGAAGTGAACCTAGGATCTCTGTCTGATACAATGGATACTAGCACTCCATGTAGTCTCACAATTTCATCAGTGTACAACCTGGCCAATCTTTCTAAACTGTAGTCCATCCGAACTGGTAGAAAATGAGCAAACTTAGTCAGTTTGTCAACAATGACCCAAACTGCATCATGACTCTTCTGTGTCCTCAGAAGTCCCATTACAAAATCCATCGTTATTCTTTCCCATTTCTATTCTGGTACTGGTAGTGGATGTAACAACCCAGCTGGTACTTGATGCTCTGCCTTTACTTGCTGACAAGTTAGGCATTTAAAAACAAACTCTGCCACATCTCTTTTCATACCCATCCACCAGTAATGCTCCTTTAGCCCTCTATACATTTTTGTGCCACCAGGGTGCACGACAAAAGGAGACTCATATGCTTCCTTCAAAATAATCTGCCTCAAATCAACATCATCAGGAATACACATTCTGCCCTGGTGTAGCAGTAGACCATCATCTCTTATTGAGAATTCTGGTTTCTTGCCCTGCCTAACTTCTTCCAACAGCTTCTGATACCTTTTATCATTCTGAGCAGCTATTCTGATCTGATTAATCAACACTGGCTGTACATGCCATGCAACTGCTGTCTGCCCATCATCATTAATCTCTAAGCTGGCATGCAATGATCTTAGCTCATGGAACATAAACAAAGGTGTAACTCATAGACTTGCCATAGTCTTGTGACTTAAGGCATCAGCCACAACATTAGCTTTCCCTGGCTGATAGTCTATCAGACAATCATAGTCTTTTATCAACTCTAACCATCTCCTCTGTCTCAAATTCAACTCTTTCTGGGTGCCCAAATACTTCAAACTCTTATGATCTGTATAGATGTAACACTTTTCCCCATACAAATAGTGTCTCCAGATCTTAAGAGCAAACACTATAGCTGTAAGCTCCAAGTCATGTGTCGGATAATTCCTCTCATGCAGTTTCAGCTGGCGTGATGCATAGGCAATGACATTTCGATCTTGCATCAACACACAACCTAGCCCGTTGTGAGAAGCATCACTGTAAACTGTATATTCTTTACCCGGCATAGGTAAAGTCAGGACTGGAGCCTCAGTCAAACATTTCTTCAATTCATCAAAACTCTGCTGGCATTTATCCGTCCACTGAAATTTCACATCTTTTCTAAGCAGCTTGGTCAATGGAGATGCCAACATGGAGAATCCCTTCATAAATCGACGGTAGTATCTAGCTAAACCCAGAAAACTGCGAATCTCCGTAATATTTCTAGGTGGCCTCCAATTAAGGACAGCTTCAATCTTACTTGGATCTACCTTGATGCCTTCTTCTGATACTACATGCCCCAAGAAAGATATTTCCTTCAGCCAAAATTCACACTTCGACAATTTGGCATATAGCTGTTTCTCTCTCAAAGTTTGTAGTACAATCCATAGATGTCTATTATGCTCTTCTGCATTCCTCGAATAGACCAATATATCATCAATAAATACCACAACAAACTGGTCGAGGTATGGTCTAAAGATAGTGTTCATCAGATCCATAAAATCAGCCGGAGCATTAGTCAACCCGAATGGCATGACCAAGAACTCATAATGGCCATAGTGGGTTCTGAAGGCAGTTTTAGGAATACTCTGCTCTTATACTTTCAGCTGATAATAACCTGATCTCAGGTTAATTTTGGAGAACACAGCTGTACCCCTCAACTGATCAAACAAGTCATCAATGCGGGGCAATGGATATCTGTTCTTTATTGTCACCTTATTCAACTGCCAATAATCAATACACAAGCGGAGAGTGCCATCCTTCTTCTTTACAAACAACACTGGCGCTCCCCAAGGTGACACACTAGGGTGGATAAAGCCCTTGTCAAGCAGCTCTTGCAACTGCACTTTCAACTCTTTCAATTCTGCAGGTGCCATTCTATATGGTGTTATAGAGATTGGGTACACACCAGGCATAACATCAATTTCAAACTGTACTTCTCTTTCTAGAGGTAATCCTGGTAATTCATCAGGAAACACATCCGGAAAGTCACATACTGTAGGGATGTCCCTCAGTGTTGGGCTCCCCACTTGGGTGTTACCACATGTGCCAAGTACGCTTCACACCCCTTTCTGATCATTCTTCTGGCTAGTGTAGCCGAAATGATGTTTGATGGCAGTAAATGCCTTTCCCTATGTATTACCACATCACCGTACAAAGGGAGACCAAAAGTGACTGTCTTCAGCCTACAGTCAATCATGGCGTGATGCCTGGCTAACCAATCCATGCCCAAGATAATATCATAATCTCTGAAGGGCATTTCAATCAAATCTGACAGAAAAACATGTCCTTGGATCACCAAAGGACAATCCCTACAAATTTTGTTGACCCGGACCTCTTGTCCTAACGGACTAGTTACTAGCACTTCAAAACCCATTTGGACACATGGAACAGCAAGTGAACTGACTATGCTAGTACTAACATATGAATGGGTTAAACTCGGATCAAACAACACAAATACATCTTGATCAGAGATAGAAAATGTACCAGCTACCACATCGGAAGTCTCAGCCTCTTCTCGCTGTCTCATCGTGTAGATTCTGGCTGAAGCACTTTTTGTCTTGTGACCAACGATTGCCTCGCTGAAGTGCCTCTACCTCTGCCTCTTCCTCTGCCAACAGGTTGTGAACTTCTAGAAGCAGGACTCTGAATAGATCCTTCTGCCGTCGTAGGAGCTGAACCGAATCTAGGAGCACTGGTGCAATCTTTAGCAAGATGGCCCTTGCCTCCAAAGTTAAAACAGGCTCCAGTGGCCCAATAGCATTCTCCCCCATGAATCTTGCCACAAGTCTCATAGGAGCGGGCAGAATATGAACCCCTGCTCGACTAATGACCAGACCTAGGGGGTCTCTGTCCAGAGAATCTGCCCCTACCAAACCTTCCACCTCGACCTCTGCTAGGTCCACTAAATTTCTTTTTCTTTCCAGAGGTATCACCAGAACTCGGCTCTACTGACTTTTCCCCATTGTTTTTCTCTGATTTCTCAACTTTTTCTGATTTTTCTTTTATTGGGGTCGCTTTTGATTCAATCCTTTCTAACTCGAGTGCTTGAGACATGAGTTTTGAAAAATTACTGTGACTAAATCCCACAACTTGCATCCTCAAATTGGGCTTCAAACTAGTCTCAAATCTCTTGCACCTTTCCTTGCTGGTAGAAAGGAGACTCCCAGCATAATGGCTTAAGCGGGAGAACTCCCTCTCATATTCTGCCACTGATTTACTCCCTTGCTTCAGACTCAAAAATTCTTGCAACTTTTGATCCACATATGCGCCTGGGACGTATTTTTGTCTGAATTCTCTGATGAAGTCATTTCAGGTCAGTACTGGTGATTCAGCTAAGCTATGGGGCATGGTCTTCCACCAATCATATGCATCCCCTTGCAGTAGTGACACAGAGTATTCAAACTTCAGTTCATCTTGGCAGTGCAGCTTCTTAAATACTCTATCCATCCTTTCAAGCCATTGCTCTGCCTCTAAAGGGTCCACTGTACCCTTAAATTCTGTAGCCCCATACTTCAATAACTTATCATACTTGCATTTGGAGGCGTGGTTGTGCCACAGTGTGCAGGGTGGAGCTTGAGCGAGCATACCCCGACCATTTGTTGAACATTGCCGCGATCGCTATGCAAAGCGTGCGAAGCTGCGGCATTTGTGGGTGGTGCTCTTGATCCACCGACGCGTTTTGTAGAGTGGGCTTCCTCTTGTGCCTCGGCTTCAGCAGTTGCTCGATGGCGATCCCCTTCTTCCATTTCAGTCTAAAGTTAGAGTATCTCCTGAACAAGTAACACATGGAGATTTCCCTCCGTTAGTTCATATTTATGATGTAATGCACTGTATGTAACAAATATGGACATTGAGCAGTTGTACTTAACAAGGAAAGACACAAATTCTCAAGTTAAAACATACTTCAAAAATTTACTCTGATACCACTAAAACATGTCACACCTTACCCCTCTGTAAGGCATAACATGATCCCGTAGGACACCTAATGAACTATCGAACTTCACCTACCAATAACTCATTAAGTACCCTACAAGGGATTTTAAAACAATTTTCTTACTTTTTATAAGTGGTGAGCATTTTTAAATAGATATTAAAAAATTTAATTAAAGTTGAAAACCAGTTAAAATTTTTGGCCCATTTTATTTTTTCGCAAATTTTATAAAAATTTTGGCAGAGTTCAGTCTGTATTTTGAGAAAACAATTCTTCAAATACCTGAAAAAAAAAGCACTTCCAATAATTTTCCTCAACAACTTCTTCAAATTCACAATTATTTCAATCAATTTCAACACATTTATCAACTTCCAAAATTCAAATCCACCATTTCCAATATCCACAATCATCAAATACCATTAATGAATTTCATTCAATTCAAAATAAATGCTACCATTCATATTTCATTAATGAGAAAGTAATTTATATATACCATTGCAAAAATTTACATCAAAATAAATTCAAACTAAATTTTATTACTAACTTTATACAAACTTTGTACAAGCTGCTCAAGACCCATTTTACATGTCCATACATTTATGTGCATCACAAACATCAAAATAAATATTTACAGTCGGGATATAAATTATACCCGATATAACCTCAGGATGAGTCGCTCCACAATCCTCAGCAGCTCACTCTGCTGCTCCTCTAGTCTCTAAATCTGTAACAGCAATAACAGCTATCGCTGAGTACTAGGACTCAGTGGTGCACAACATACTAAAATAATCTTTATGCAGAATTAAAATCACATTTATTCAAAAATTGGACTGAATATGAGGATTAAATACAAAACATGAATTATGAGATTTTAATCCAAGCAAGTTCATTTCGAAGTATCAAAACACATTTCATAAAACCCACAGTTATATCACGCCATTCGAAACAAATGTAATCTCATAACCAGAGGCTAAAGAGAAGTCACATCACAAGGCTAGCTAGCTCAAATATATGGATATCCATTCAATTTCCTCTTCTACTAGCACACCTCAACACTTCTCCAGAGAAGGAATCAAAATTTGAAACTGATTACCCCCACTAGTCATGCTAGTGAGCTGTTCAAATATATGGTCATGACACTGTGATTTCAAAACTTATCTTAACAATTTGCTAAACATTGCCATTTCAAAGATACACAATTAACTTTCAACAATTTAAATCAAAGCATCATAAATAATGTCACAATTCACTATTTCAAATTATTCAAAACAATATGCAGAAAATAATTTACAGAAATTATGCGTTGTGCACAAACCTTAAACGAGTCGCCTCTTGGCCTTGACTCGGTTCCTCGGGTTCTTTCCCGGTATTCTTTTCAACTGAAACACACAATTTCATAGTGTTTCAGTACCATAACTTACTATAAATCCAAAAATAAATTTAACTTCACTTTTACTTAGCTCTAATATGCTAAACTCGACATTCTTTAAATTTTGTGTTTCGGGGTTACTATTCACTATACTATTCAAGTCAAATTGTTGACTTTCTAAGGCTTAATAGGTATGGGAATTCCAACTTTACTCACATACCACATTTTGGTCACTAAATTTGTTGGTTTTGGTTGTTTACTCAAATTCTAAGTCTTTTAGGCAAATTTGAAAATTTTTAGTTTTGGTGTCTAAGGTTGCACTGTTCCATTGGTCACCTTTTTATTAGAATTTGGCAAAACTTTCTTCATAGAAAATGTTCCCTTATGTCTTAAGTTTATTCTCCTTTTTGAATCACTCCAATTGGAGTTTTTTAACTCAAGTTATAGCCATTTGATCCATGGCTACCGGATTAGACTCAACCCAGATTTTCTGGGCAATTTTTGGTTTTGGCAGTTTTAGGTCACCAACTTTGGTTGGCAAAATGACTTGATTAATGGCATAATTTGGGTTTGTGTCCTTCATGAAAGTTTTAGGTCTATATCTCAACTGTCCACTGGTAAAATTTTAGGTCATTTAGACTTGCCTAGCTCAAGTTATGGCCAAATGAGTTCATTTGGTCATTTTTGTATAGGTCAGATGAGAAAATCCGGATTTGGTCAATTTGTTCACTAGGTTTTGGTCACTTTTTGGGCATGATTCCTAAATGAAAATTGTGTCATTTAGTGTCTATTTTCATTCCCAATTGGTATCATACCAATTGGACTTGTAAATTTTCATTTTTGATCCCTCAAAGGGAACTTGGTCATGCTGCCAGCAGCATGACCACACTCAATCCGAATTTGATCTCAACTCCAACACTTCCAACACACTTCATTTGGTCACCATTGACCATTTCCCACTTCAAACTAGGTCAAATATATCATTTACCAATTTCTCACATTTTTGTCTCTAAACCCCAAGTGTCCAAACCCTAGTTTACTAATTCTTTGCATTTGATTGATTCAATGCCTATATACATGTTTCTTCATCTCAAACAAGATCACATATGCTTTTAAATCTATCAAACCATGCAAATATACCGCCATACACATGCTGGCCAAAATTCACTCATGGTCCCTCAATAAATTTTTCTTTTATTTAAAGTTTATTTACAAGTTCAATAAGTTAAAAATGTAAAAATCAAACTAAAATTGTCAAGTTTGCTTACTAACCTTTTTAGGTGTCTTTTTCCTCTTCTTATTTCTCCTACTTTCTTCTTCTTTTTGTAGGCAATAGCTAAATCAATGGTCTAGGTTAAGATTTACTTAAGGACTTTAGGGGAATTTATGGTTAATTTAGGGTGTATGAAGCTTGAATTTAGAGCTCTAATGGAGTTTTGAGAGAGAGAGCTTTGGGAGAGAGAGAGGTCAGCTGGTTGGGAGAGAAGACAAATGAATTTTTTTTTCTTTTCTTTTATGT
The DNA here is from genome assembly GCF_030052815.1 of Hevea brasiliensis. Classification (NCBI taxonomy): domain Eukaryota; kingdom Viridiplantae; phylum Streptophyta; class Magnoliopsida; order Malpighiales; family Euphorbiaceae; genus Hevea; species Hevea brasiliensis. The sequence continues at coordinate 94,689,991 of NC_079495.1, read as the reverse complement.
ATTTTTTCTTATGGAAGACCAAAAAAATCAATTTAATCAAATTTATTAATTATAGGATTTATGGCATCATGCATGATGTCACCTCTCTTCACTTTTTCCTTTTCTCTTTTTTTTATTTATTTATCTTTCTATTAGTTCTTTAATTTAATTTCTGATTCCAAAATTTTCTTTTCTCTGATTTTATTTGACAGTTAGGTCAGGAGTCAGCTCTCGGGGTCAATTGACCAAATTGCCCCTTGCCAGTTCAACCTGATTTGTAAATAACTCAATATTTCTTCCGACTCCCTGACCTAATTATTTGACTGCTTAACAATTCTTTTTCGTGATTTTCTCTTTTTCACTGTGTTCGTAATGGTCCTAAGGACCGTAGCGTCACATTTTACGGTTCGAAATTTGACTTTAAATCAACTTCGCAATCGTTCCCGAGGAGGTCACCCATCGCTGTGACTCTCGGCTTGTTTAACTTCTTATGTTCTGTTTTTCTTATTTATGCTTAACTAACTGGCAATTACTAATTATTTGTGTTTATAGGTTATCTAGTTGTCTTAAGTGTGGTTCTAATCCCCTTAATTGTCCGGACCGACACCGGTCACCGGAACAGTGAAATATACCAGGCTATACAAATAGAGGTGTTACAATCTTCCTCTTCTTTTCTGTTGTATTTATTTCATGCCTTTATGCTACTTGACATATTGCCGCTAAGAGGTACAAGGAGAATATTTTCAACTTGGTTTTATTGTTTAATGTTTATTGATTTATTTATTTTGGGTTTTTCTTCTTTCAATATCTTATAAAAAAAAATGAGTTATCATTCTTGCCAATCAATTTATCACTTTAAAAATTGTGTTTTGAGTGATTACTGTTATACCTAATTAAAAATTTGCAAATGAGTGTTATTTTTATTCATCTGTCCTAACTAGCTGTAACAAGTGCCAACTCAAGGGAAAAAAAATTATCTTCACTTGCTTGCTAATGCGTGAGGTTCATCTTCTTATTGATTGTGCAAATTTGTGTTTCAATTGTGCGTTTTTATTAAGTTGAGGAGTGAGATAGGGGAAAAAAAAAAAAAAGAGGTTCAAATGTCTATTAGGCAAAAACAAGCCAAAAGCATATTTTGCCCCTTAAATTTTCACATAAAAGTCAATTTTCTCCGACAATTTAACACTGAATCAATTTGCCTCCTGAATTTAAAAATTGAATCAATTTAATACTTAAACTTTTAAATTTAAACCAATTATATACATTACAAAAGGGGGAAAATGCATGAAATGCACGCACTGCTAACTTGGAAAATAGGTTATGAGGTGTCATCCATGTCAGCAAAAAATAGGTTAAATTGGTTCAAATTTTTAAGTTCAGGAGGAAAATTGGTTCAATGTTAAATTGGTTCACTTTCTTATAATAATCTCTTCCAGCAGTTACTGTGCAGGCTTCAAAAATCTCAACCCTTTTAAAGTCATAGTGTACTCGTGAATAGCCGAAGAGGGACAGAATTTGAATTGAGCAAAGATTTATAGACAAAGAGGATTGTGGATCCAAGTAAGGATGATGCATAGTGGAGGAAGAAGAAGAAACAACTAGCATTTATGATCCTAGCAACAAAGGCATTAAAATTAACACCTTCTTCTTTGACCATAGAAATTACATTTGCTTTACAGGCGTCACTAACACTTAAGAGAGTGCAGGGAAGATCACTACTAAAAAAAATGAAAAAAAAAAAAGGCAAAGCAAAAGTGTAGGGAATAAAATCTTAATCACCTAATAGCTGAACAAAGGAGCAAACACCACCTTATGTGCAACAGGGCAACAACCCGAACTCAGAGAAGGAGCACAAGGAACACTTTTGGGCTACTAAATAGAAAGATAAACCAAAGACCAACCAAAACTAGAAAAACACATCTAAAATCAACCAATCAACTAACAAAAACATCAGAATAAAAAAGAGCAGCTATTTTAAAATCTACATGCTACTTACTTGCAAACAAATCCAAAGCCAGCAAGAGCCAACGAACAATATGAAAGCAATGACACAACTCTAATTTGTTGTGGCACATGGTAAGGCTTAAAACCTTTCGCCATAGCTACACACAGACAAAAAAGGAAGGTCTGTACTTGTACCCTAGAGATAGCAAAATATTAGAAAAGAAAATTTTAAAGAGAAAATAAGGGAAGAAAAAAGGTGGTGATGACAACATGAAAGGAAAAGGCAAAAAGAGAGAGAGAGAGAGAGAGAGAGAGAGAGAGAGAGAGAGAGAGAGAGCAAAAATGGTGAAAGAGAAGTGGTGATGATGACAAAATGGAAGGTTTAGTGTTGTAAAAATGACATATTAGGAAGGGATAGTGATATATCCCAACCGCAAGTGCGCGGGTCGTTCAAGTAGTATAGAAAAAGATATCGTTCCCACGGAGAGTTGTGTTTTCAATTGAATTTTTGATGTAAAATAAACTATGTTAAAATTGTATTTTAATCAAATAAATAATAGAAATTTGAGAATTTGAAGCATAAGGTATGAAAATGCAAAACTAAATTCAAACAATGACTAATTTAATAATTCGCAAAATAAAGAAATTGATAATATTAATAATGAAAATTAATAAAATGAGATTAAACTAAACACTCAAAAGTAAAATTCCAAGCAATAATTGATAAAAGACGATTCTGGAATTAAGGGTTCATATTCAAGTCAATTTGGGATTTTCCTAGCTAGCCCAATCTATGAAATTTATGGGTTTAAAGGAGACCAATTCTAAAATCCTTTAAAATCTCTTTCGAGTGAGACAAAGAGTGCCTTAATTAACTTAATCCTACTTTCGTAGAGTTAAAATCAACTAAGACCCATTAGGTTCTTTAATCGATCTATTAATCCCTCTTAATCCTTAGTCTATTTCTAGATCAAAGCTAATTAAATTTAATTTCTTGATTATTTATTACTTGGTCTTCTCCTTTCGGTGCTTCAACCAAGAATTAAGAACATAACTTAATGGGGTCCTTCATTAAGCATGTGATTAAGCATACAAGAAATAGATTAAACCTCATAAATTCATTAAATTGGGATTAACCCAGTTTAAATCTATAAAAATAACTCAAATATTACATCCCCAACTCCAGAATCAAAGAAAACAACTCACAATCCATGTTTAACACAAGAAATTCTAAGTAAAAGAGGAAATAAATCATGAAAATAAATTAAAACTAAAGAAACTCGGTAGGAGAAATGTAGAAAATGGTGAAGAAGAGAAGAAGAAGCTGGATTTTGCTCCAAAAAATGGAAGTCGACTACTGCTTTGTTTTTTTTCCCCTTTCTCTGTCTTCCTCTCTTTCTTCTTATGGCCAAAAATGAGGTAAGGGCACTATTTATACTTTTTGACAAATAACCCTAAAGTGGTGTGTTTGAGGTAGAGATTCACGTGTAAAAATCTTTCTGCCAGCTCATTATGAAGAATTGCACAAGTTGTGCAAGCTTCCTATGCAGATTCTGTGCAAATTTGGTGGTTCCAGGTGCTTCCCGTGGTTCTGCATAAGTTATGCAGGCTAGTTGTGCAGATTTTCCATGCTTTGGAGTCCTCCGTGAAAGTGCATAAGCAGACTACATAAGTTATGCAATAAGTTGTGCAAGTTCGTCAGGTTTGGTATCTTCCGTGAAGCTGCATAAGTGAACTGCATAGGTTATGCGGAAGGTTATGCAAGTTTCAGTTGAAATGAGTGCTCCTTTCGTGAAACTGCATAAGTGAGGAGTGAGACTGCATAAGTTATGTAGTAAGTTATGCAGGTCTCCGTGAAGCTGCATAAGTGAGGAGTGAATTTGCATAAGTCATGCAGCAAGTCATGCAGGTTTCGGCAGGTTCAAAAATTGCTTCTTTTTCCTGTGCAAAAACTGCACGACTTATGCAGAAAGTTATGCAGACTTTGGCAATTTAGCATTCTTCAATTTTCAAGCTTTATTTTGACATTTTTGGCTCTGGGGATCATTCCTCACTGACACAATTACTTTTTAGTCCCTAAAAAACAACATTTTTACCTACAAAACAAAGCAAAAATTACAAATTAACCCAAAAATTGACAATTATAAAAATTATCTAAATAACTAATAAAATTAGCTAAAAGTGACTAACAAATAAATGAAATGGCCATGAAATCTAACCTAAATGACCATGCAAAATGCATGTATCATATATATTGAAAGAAGAAGAAGAAGAAGGAGGAGGAATATAAAAAAGAAACTGGCTATTTTTTTCACGTCTGCATAATTTTAGTGAATAACGTGTGTTTTGGCATGTGCTTTGTGTGCATCTGCTAACTAAGCAAAATTGTGTTTAATCAATTCAAATTTTAAAATTTAGGAGGAAATTGGTTTAATAGTTAATTGATGGGGCAAATTGACATTTGGGTAAGAGTTTAGGGGGCAATTTATATTTTTAGCAGGCAAAAATATGATAATTCAGGTATCTGAGGATATATTTAGCCTATACATATAAATAGAATAAAATTCAACTTGCAATTTCATTATTCTTAGAACAATGCCAATTGAAGGGTAATTTTATTATGGCCAAAGGCCCATTTCGCCCCCCTAAGCTATTACCCAATAGTTAAATTGTATCCTAAACATTTTTTGGGTTTGACCCTCTAAACTTTTTAAAATGAACACTTAAAACCAAAATTGACAAAAACCACTTTAGAAAAAACTAAGCACAGGCCACATGGTCATGTGATAATGGACAAACGTTGAATTATCACCTTATCGTCATCTCATCTTCTTATATATGTTCTATAACATAGTAATTAGGGATTTCAATTACTATTAAATTAGGGATTTCAATTGCTATTCACTTTCTCATGCTCTTAATTTAATTCATAAGAGTGATTGAAGGGAGAAAATGGAATCTTTGTCATCATCTACGAGGTCTTTTATTTTGACAAGAGGTAGTTCATGAAGAAGGTTAACAATTGACGATGGTGAGCCATTGATGAGATGCTACTGTCAGGCACCTACTAAAGTGTGGACAATTTGGAAGGAGACTAATCCTGGGTGAAGGTTCTATAGTTGTGCAAATTTCTAAGTAAGTGAGTTTATTATGTGTAATATATAGGGTTTGTGGATGATTGGTATTTTTGGGTCTGTTGATAATGTGTGCATTTCATTATTTTTAGGAAGAATGTGGAGTGCAAATGATGTGGGTACTTTGAATGGATTGATGCCAAAGCTCCAACTTGTACAATTGATCTAATCAATGAGTTGTTAAGTGAGAAAAAAAAAATCTTACTTTTGAGTTAATGGAGCAAAGGAAAATGCAAAGGTCAGATTTAATTCTTGATGAACTAGAGTTAATGAGAGTTAGGTTAAAGCAAGTGAAAAAAGGGGTAAATTTTAACAACCGTCCTTGAACTTATATAGTTGTAATACTACAGTCCTTCAATTTAAAAATGTAACATAAAACCCCCTTAACTTTTAAATTTTACACAGTAAAATCCCTCTAATATCTAAGCACCAGTTTTTCAATTAGATGTTGACCTAGACAATTCCAATGTAATGCTTAGTCATCATTTCTCTTTTTTCTCTCAAGCTATGTATAAATTGAATCCTTCTACTCTCTACAAAAAAAAAATAATTTTTTGTGTGTAGGAATAATTTTACACTTTGCATAAAAAAGAAAAGAAAAATGTCAACTAAGCGTCATACTGGATCTATTCATATCAGCATCTGACTAAGAAATCAATAATTGGAAGTCAAAAGGATTTTACTGTATAAAATTTGAAAGTTGAGAGAGTTTTATGTTACATTTTAAAGTTGAAAGACTATAATATTATAACCATATAGTTCAGGGGCAGTTGTTAAAATTTATCTGTGAAAGAAGGCAAGAAATATGAAGTTGAGTTGGACGATACAAGGAGCAATAGGAGTGCAAAACTTTTAATATTAGTATTACTTTTGTCATCGATTTTATTTTCATTTATCTGATTTATTATGTAGTTTTGGATTAGATGTGATTGTTGTGGGTTAGAATATGTGATGGAGTATGAATGTTAAGAAAATATTGGTTGGCTGGTATACAGTATTTTTATTTTTTATTTTTTTATATGTAAATAGCGGTAATGTTTTATAAATGGAGTGATTTTGCTATAATGAAAATTATTATAGTGAAAGATGTTACTTTAATGAAATTTGTTAGTTTGTTGCAATATTTTTTACTTCTAAAATGTGATATATGCATGAATTGAGCACGAGGTTATGTTGACATCAAATAGACCAATATATAACACAACAAAAAAAATACCAATTTGGTAATCAAATAGTCAATGAGAGCTTAGTTGAAGTAAGCGAAATAAGGCGAGAAATATGAAGTTGATCTGAACAATACAAGGAGTAATAAGAGTGTAAAATTTTTAATATTGGCATTACTTTTTGTCATGGATTTTATTTGCATTTATTTGATTTATTATGTAGTTTGCGATTGGATGTGATTGTTGTGAGTTGGGTATGTGATGGAGTATGGGTGTTAAGGAAATATTGGTTGACTGGTATATAGTACTTTTTAGTTTTTTTTTTTTAGGTATGTGAATTGTGATCATGTTTTATAGATGAAGTGAGTTTGTTGTTATGGAAATTGTTGTAGTGAAAGGCATTACTTTAATGAAATTTGTTAGTTTATTGCTATATTTTTTACTTCTGAAATGTGACATATGCATGAATTGAGCATAAGCTTATGTTAACACCAAATAGACCAATATACAACACAATAGAAAATGACTAATTTGGTGATCAAATAGAATAAAAAGGCATGTGATTGTCTTGAATGTTGGTCAATTCTAGGTAAGGTAAACAACTTTGTGTCCATAACAAAAATGCATCAATTTAACATCATTAACTTCTATTAACTTTAGTGTTATAAGAGCCATTTTAAATAGTTTAGGTGTCAATTGGACCTAAAAAAATGTTTAGGGTACAATTTAACTATTGGATAATAGTTCAAGAGGCAAATGGGCCTTTGGCCCTTTGTTATTATGTAATAGTTGGAGGTCTTTTAAAAGGTTTGGGTTTTTTTGCCTTTAACGGAGTCGTTCCACTTTTTCTCGATGCCAAAGCGCCAGGATAAATTTTAACAACTGTCCCTGAACTTATATGGTTGTAACACTACAGTCCTTCAACTTTAAAATGTAACATAAAACCCCCCTAAACTTTTAAATTTTACACAGTAAAATCCCTCTGACTTTCAATTATTGATTTTTCAGTTAGAAACTGATGTGAACAGCTCTCCCATGGTGTTTTGTCAATATTTCTCTCTCATCTCTTATGCAAAGTGTAAAATTATTCTATTTACTTATGAAAAATTATTCTGTCTATAGAGAGAAGAATGATTTAATTTACACATGGCTTGAGAGAGAAAAGAGAAATACTAACTAAGCTCTATGCTAGAACTATCCAGGTCAGCATCTAACTAAAAAACTGGCAATTAGAGGTTAAAGAGATTTTATTGTGCAAAATGTGAAAGTTAATGGAGTTTTATATTGCATTTTCAAGTTGAGGGACTATAATGTTACAACTAGATAAATTCAGAGACAGTTGTTAAAATTTATCTCAAAATGCCATTTTTCGTTCTTCTTCCTTTTAACGCGCACAAGAGGAAAAAGGATAAAGTTTTTCCTTTGCAGCGTTTTAATGGGTAACTTGCACTTATCGTCCTTGAACTTAGGGGTTCATTTTATTTTCGTCCCTAAACTTCAATTTATTAAAAAAAAATCCCTTCAATTTATTTTCATAAAAAGTCCTTGTAACCTACTATTGCAGGTCTACAAGATAAAAAGAATGAAATTACATTTTACCTTGCTCTTTCAAAAATAAAATTACCATTTTTCCTCTTTCTTTCTTTGTCTTTCTATCTCATCTTTATAATTAAATTAATTGATAATTGTGCATCAATAAAATTATTTTATTTTATTTATTTATTAATAAAATTATTAATTATATATATATTCTAGGAAAATTTTTACTTACCATCCTTGAACTTTAGGGATTATTTCAACAAAATCCTTGAACTTCAATTTGGATCACAAAAATGGTTTAACATTAATTTTATATCAACTAAAATTCTTTTGACCAGATGCCATTGGAAACTCCAGCTAAAAATTGACTGTACATGCCTTGTTGGCTTTAACACAATAAAAAAATTTCTCTTTTTGACATTTGGCATTTTAATAATAATAAATATATTTCTCTCTCTCTCTCTCTCTCTCTCTCTCTCTCCCCATGATCTCTCTATCCTCTTTCTCTCTCTTTCTCTCTCCCCCTTGTCGTCTCCTTCCTCCCTTTGTCCTCTCTCTCTCTATTACCCTCTCTCTCCTTTCTCTCCAACACAACGCAGGTACACCACGCTCAAGAGCAAATTGAATTTGGCTCTCGTGAACATCCTTGGGAGCTATTGACATTGTTAACACATTCCTTGATAGCAAATAGGCACCAAAACTAGCCATTCCACATCCAACATCTAGAACAACATTAATGTCCTATAAAGAGAACTTCCAAAAATTTTATTTTCATCTTTCTTTTTTTCCCTCCATTTCTTTACAATAAATATACAAATTAAGAGGGAAAAAAAAACAACAAATCACCAATACCTCATCTTGACTCCTCAGCCAAGGAATTGGCTGTCAGTAGCCTTTTGGCCATGGTACCAAGCAATTCAATCCTTTCCCTCCCTCAAGACAATGTCACTCGTACTTTTCCTCACTCTTCGTCAAATGAATTACTGATGTTGGGTGAAATGACAATAGGTTTTTATGGGTCAGAAGAAAAGAAGATAATTTGTTGGTAGCCATTGGAAGAGCAATGCTTACCCAAGTAAAAGAAGTTGATGGAGATTAAACGAATGTTGTGATCTTGAGAACCAGAAGGGTTTTGAAGAGATCCACATTGGTGAGAGAGAGGACAGAGGAAGGAGACGATAAGGGAGAGAGAGGATAGAGAGATCGTGGAGAGAGAGAGAGAGAGAGAGAGAATTTTTATCTTTATTATGTTAAAGCCAACAAGGCATGTATAGTCAGCTTTTGACCCAAGTTTCCAGCCGAATCCGACCAAAAGGATTTTAGTTAATATAAAATTAAAGTTAGATGATTTTTGTGATACAAATTGAAGTTTAGGGACTTTGCTGAAACAACTTCTGAAGTTCAAGGACTGTAGGTAAAAATTAGCCTATATTTTTATATTTAATATAATTTTTTATTATATATTAATAAAATTATTAATTATTATTAATCAAAATTTTATTATTTTAAAATTATCAACCAATTTCAAACATCCAATGGCTCCCAATTTCAAAATCGAGATCAATTATCCAATTTTAACCACATTCTAGAATTTCATATCAAACATTCAATAGCCCCCATGCCATCAATTTCAACCAAATTTCAATTAGAATGAATAGGTTTCAACCAGAACGCATGGAATTTTGATAACCAAATAATAAAACAATAATTCTAACAATCTAAAACTGCAAAACCTAACAATTTCAACAATAAGCATACAGATGTATAAAACCTAGCAATTTTAACAGTTAGACATCATAAAACCCTACAACTAATCCAACAAAATCCAATTATTAAACAACCAAGCAAAACCCAGTGAGGTGACCCACCTTTGCACAGAAGTGATGGTTGATGAGGCTTTACATGTAGAAAATAGAAAATCTTAATCCATTGATGGAGGAGTAAAGGTGATGGTTAGCTAGAGATAAATCAACTATGGAAATGTCGAATCTGCCCAAAAGCATCAAATATGTGGATGTGTCGAATCTCGAGCTTGAAGACATGAAATGGAAGACACAGATAGGGATGTATTTAAGGATGGAGGCTAAAGATGCGAGAGACGTGCAGAGTAGAGGGACTCATATTCAATGACTTAAAGAGAGAAGAAAAGCAATTTGAAAAGAGAAGCAGAGGAAGAAAGAGATAGACTTGAGCAGATTTGATAATTGAGAAATCAGGTGGGGGTAGGTTAGGATTATGGGAGAAAAAATAAGTGAGAATAAAAAAAGTAAAAAGTAATTTCATTATTTTTTTAAATTGCAAACCTACTATTGCATGCAGGTTATGGATTTTTAAGAAAATAAATTAAAGTTAAGTGATTTTATTATAACAAATTGTAGTGTAGGACGGAAATGAAATAACTTTTGATAGGGAGAAAGATTTGTTCTCCTTCTCCCTCATAGACGCATTGCATTACAAAATTGAGGAATTAAGGGAAAAATGATTATCAAGAAAATGAACTTTGTATTGATAGAAGGAAGGAGGAGTACGATTTCGAGCTAGGTTCTTGGATTGAGAGTGCCCAATAAATCTCACCACAAATGAAGTATGACATGTGACTTTTCTTTGGTTTTCTATGGTTTGTGATTAAATGAAGCCTTGATATTGTGATTTGTGATTTTAGTTTTGAATTGAATTTTTGGGAGGTAGAGGTAAAAGGTCACCTTTTGTTTTTGACTTCTTTATACGGTTTCAGTTTTTAGGTTACCTACTCTTTCTTTTTCTCCTTCTTTTCCTGTCTTTTGTCTATCAATTTCTTCTGTGTTTGCTTTAAGAATCGGTTGTACTCATATTACCATTACCCATACTACATTGCTTGATTTAAAATTGGTGGAGCATTTTTCTTGGATTAATTATTTAAATAATGTGATTTTAAAAACATCTTACCAAAATAAATGTGAAATTTAAATTATTTACCAAAATAATGTGAAATAATGTGATTTTAAAAACTTCTTACCAAAATAATGTGAAATTTAAACTATTTACCAAAATAATGTAGTGCGATAAGAACCATCAATTGAAGAAGTGATTTTATGTTTAAGCACCTAAACAAGAAACCACCAATTGAAATATGGTTTTCGTGTCTTTTGTGTCAATGTAGCAGTGCAATATTACTCACAAAACTGCAAGTCAAACTGAGTTTTTATGTGTTGTCACATCAATTGAAGCTTCCAATTTTTGACACTAAAATTGCCATTCCATTTGGCAGTTTCAAGAGCAAACTGAAAAATTCCAGCAGCGCGTTGGAAAAAATCATAGCAAGATGGGTGGATTTCTTTAACATGTGAGAATTTCCATTAATTTAAAGCGGAGCAAGAATTCCATATTAAGATAAAATTGTCATATTTTATGGAATTAGAGTTATAATATTATAAATCAATTTAAAGCACAATTCAAATCACAAAAAGAAAAAAGTTACACTTATAATAAAAATGTAAATAAAAAATATTTGCAACACTTTTAATTTATTTGAAAATATTCATTAATTTTCATTTTAAGGAATAATTTCTAAATAAATATTTATATGTTTATTTATTATAGCAAATAAATATACAATTAATAAATATAACATAACAAGTTCTATAAAAAAAAACCTATATGCATTAATCAAATTAAATATATGAAAAAATAAAGAAATTATTATATAATGGAGAAGAGAGAAGTATAAAAGCAATAGGAGAGTTCTAAAATCTTTACTATTTCTTTCTATAGTTCTAAAATCTGTGTTGGAAGAAATAAATTTTATGTATCTCACTCGTTTCAAAGTTTTGATATATTATAGGACATGCTTCAGAAAATGTTATTTCAACGGGTGTTTTCACAAGTAATTTAATTGATAATTTTGAGTGTACCTGACACATATTAATACTTCTTGAATTGATATATACAGTTGTCAGTGAAATTGCTTCTTGAATTGACGATTTTGTGATTAGTTAAACAATAAAATTATTTTCTCAATTGGCATTTTTATAAATAAACACTATATTTATGAATAGTTTCAGATGCACATAATTTTAGCGGATTGTTTTTAAAAACACATTATTTAAATTTATTTTTTTTTCCTTCTCTTCTTTCGGTTTTAGTTTACCTACTGTACCGCTCTTCCTCTCTCTCCTCCTTTTTCCAGTCCGTTTGTCTGTCAATTTCTTCTGTCTCCATGAAAACCTCGCCAATAGGAAACCCACCTCCACATGGTGTCGAGCTTTGACCTTGGGTACCTTTAGGTGATGTTTCTGAGTGCTTGAGAACTCTTCTTGATGCCGCGCAACTCTGTCCACTTTTAATGGGTTTTCTAGCCATGGTGAAGCAGCGACTGGAGGTGGCTCCTTGATTTGCCCGTGCCCCGTGGATAGATCTCTCTTTCTCCTATCTCACTCTCCCTAGCTGCTTGAATGGAAAGGTACATTTCTTTGATCTGAAAACGTTACTTTCGTCACCAATCTTTGGATGTGCGATTTGCTTTTTGTTGTTTTTGAGCCTCTGTTTGCTTATTCTGTGTTCAATTATGTTCTTTGTTGCCATCAGTTTCATATCTAATTGTCTCTTTGGACCAGAAAATGGTGGATTTGCTGAAAATATGACTAAAATGGAATTTATTGTATTGCATCCAACTAGCTCAATTTGCTTCTGTATAAGAGTGTTAGAAAATAGACTTGAGTTTGGGTCATTAAACATAATGGATGAGTTCAAGTGATCATTTACAAATAAGTTTTAGCAAAAACCTTGTTATCGGCTTATTAGCCTTAAAAAAAGGTTGGCAAACCTTTATTGAGCTAAGCTCTAAGTAGCTAGCAAGCTGCTCGAATTGTTTGCAGGTTTAAGTGAACCTTGATTTGTTATGTTTTATTGAAGTCCTTGAGAAATGGAACAGGTGGTTGTATTTTTCCTTTGAATTTATTGTTCTTTTTTGTTTATATAATTCATCACCTTCTTAGAGGTACAAAAAATTGTGGATTTATTAGTATCATCTGTATTCAAAGGACAGCGCAGATGATGGTCTATCCAGTTTGTTCAGTTCACTTATAAAATTGTTTGAAGGACTTCACTCAATTGATATTTTGGTGAGTTAGCGCACAAAAAGAAAATGAAGTTATTTATTCTATGATGACTAATTAATTACAGGGAAATAAGGTTAAGGTACAAGCTAAACATTATTCCTTAACAAACTTATGTTGTGTGCTATCCTTTTCATTCCACTGGTTGTGCTTGGTAACCCCTATTTGGAAATTTCCCATGCTGGTATTCATTATTCCACAATGAAAGTTGTTTAAATTTAATTGCAGATTATTGTACTGCAATTATTATTATTATTATTATTATTATTATTATTTACTTCATAGTTACCTTAGGGCATGTGAAATCATTGTAGATGTTTTTGTTGTGTAATTGTCATGTAATGTGACTGAATGAGAGTTGAATGGGCATTCTGATTTAACCAGTAAAAAACTTCCTCCAGGATACGGATATACACAAACTCAAGGAGGGGGTTGTAAAGTAAAACGAAATTCAAAGACATTACCAATACATTGTCATTTAAAAGACCTCCACCACCCCAAGATGGCACCTTTCCTGCAGAGTCAAATATATCAAGTCAAAACAATTAAAATATCAAAGTATTTGAAACGTTGCTAATCAAATTCCACTCCTGTTGCCCATTGATTGTATAATCTTTCTTATTGTCCTTCCTCCTATCTCACCATAATCTTAATCAATTAAATTAAGAAGAGAGAGAAACCTCAAAAGTGATGATTCAGAAAAGTAAAGGGAAAAGTTAATAAAGTCAACATGATTTAGAGATTAGTGAATGTAAAGGATTACCAAAGGGCTGCACCAACTGCTGAGATATTGCAGCAAGAGGAGTCCTCCAAAACCAGCAAATCAACATAAAGTATGTCACAATCATTAAAGGGCACAGAAGTTCCGTCTTGATGCTCAATTTGCAGCTTGGAATCAGGTATATGCAATTTTGCAACTGTATTATGTTCATTGGTTCAAACTGGCTTAGTTATCTGAACCCATATATGGTCCCAGTTGTTCCTGGTAGTATAAATTTGAATTGTAGAAAGTTTATGACTTTAGCTAAACGATCCAAATATCCAAATGCTTGAGAGTTGAGATTCAGTTCACTTCTTGCATCTTATGCTAGGAATCTGAATATCACATCAGTTGTTATTTGATATCCATTATGTTTTTCTGTGTAACATCAGTGATGAATGCATGCTAAAATGTCAGGTATACTGTTGGACAAATTGCACCTGTACAGAGGTGAGAAGCTTGCTTGTGAGATTTTGGTCAAAGAGCAAGCTTTTGGATGAATTTTGCAAAAGATTGATTGATGTGGCCCAACCGCAAGTGCACGGGTCGTACAAGTAATATAGAAAAGATATCGTTCCCACGAAGAGTTGTGTTAATGATTGAATTTTTGATATAAAAGTTGACTAAATTGAAGTATTTTTGAAATTAAAGTAATGAATCGATGGGTATTGAGAATGTAAAATCTATATGTGCAAAATTAATATTCTATTCAACGATGTATTAATTAAACTAAAATTGCATCAAATTGAAATAAGCAAGTTGAAATTTGGCAAGATTAAAAATGGCAAGTAATTAAATTTGATTAGAAATTAACAATGATAAAAAGGTGATTCCGGAGTTCGGGATTTCATATCCGAGCTATTTTGGGATTTTAAATTGGTTATCCAATCTTGTGAAACTAATAGGTTTTAAGGAGATTAATTCTTAAATCCTTTGAATTCCCTTTCGAGTGAGACAAAGAGTGCCTTAATCAATCTAATCCTACTTTCGTGGACTTAGAGTTAATTAAGACCCATTAAGTTCTTTAATTAATCTGTGAATCCTCTTAATCCTTAGCCTATTTCTAGGTCTAAGTTAATTAAGTCCAATTTCTTGATTATCTATCACAAGGCCTTCTCCTTTCGGTGCTTCAACCATGGATTAAGAACATTACTTAATGGGATCCTACACTAAGCATGTCATTAAGCACACAAGAAATGAATAAAACTCATTAAGACCACAAAATATGGATTACCCAATCAAAATCCACAAAATATCTCAAATATTACAACCCTTACTCCAGAATCAAAAGTAAACTACTCACTATCCATAATGCTTACAAGATATTATGAGTTTATAAGGAAATAAAGCTTTAATCTAAGCTAAGAAATAAGAAATTAAACACTAGAAATGTAGAAAAATGTAAGGAAAGAAAGAAATCTGCAAATCTTGGTTGAAAATGGTGTGGAAGGTGAAAGTGACTCTTCAAATTCTGCCTCTCCTCTTCCTTTCCTTTTCTGCTCCTTTGTCCCCTTCTAAAAATGGGAAATGAGACTATTGATAGCATTTTTCTGACATGGAGCCCTAAAATGGTGTGTTCTAGGAGGAATTATCTGAGGGAATCTTCTGCCAGCTCATTAATGAACTCTTTATGGGACTGCATAAGTGGACTGCATAAGTTATGCAGTCCCTTATGCGCTTCACTGGTTCTGGTTCACTTATGCGAAACTGCATGACTTGGTGCATAGGTTATGCACAATTCCGTGAGAGTGCATAAGGGAGGCGTGAATGTGCATAAGCTATGCAGTCTCCTTATGCACATTTCGGCAGGTATTAGAATAGTGATTTTTCTCCTTATGCAGATCTGCATAGCTTATGCGGCAAGTTATGCACAATTTGGTCAATGCATATTTTAGCTTGAAAACTTGTTTTTGACATCTTTGGCTGTAGAAGTCACTCCTCAATGGCAAAATTTCTCTTCAGTCCTTCAAAAACACCATTTTTCCTACAAAACAAAGTAAAAATTACAAATTAATCCAAAATCGACAATTATGAAAAACTAACTAATTTACTAATGAAATTAGCTAAAAATAACTAATAATAGAATAAAATGGCTATGAAATTAGACCTAAATGACTATGCAAAATGTATGCATCAAATACCCCCAAACTCAAGCTTTTGCTTGTCCTCAAGCAAACTTTATAATGTGATGCAAAAATTTTTTAGGGGTGCCTTATCCAAAGAGCTATGAAAATCACCTATTAAAGTAACTTAACACACCTTTAGCCATACCAACAATCCATATACCCATCCTTCAAAATGCAAAGAATTTAATGCTTATCCAAGCTTTCACCGCTTAGCCATCAAGTCAATTATCATTCAGAGTCCCCAAACCAACCAATCAAAAGAGAGAGTTATGCATAAAAGGAATTCTAGAACAACTAATAGTCAAAGTGTCTCTATATGGAATGATGGAATTGAATGAATGAATAGATAAATTTTCCAATCCCATAGGCAAATTCCCTACTCCTATCTCCACTAATGTAGCAAGCATTATCAAGAGATCAAAGGTCTTTTTAGGGGTGTAATGGGGCCATGGGGTTCAAAATGAAGCTAAGAAGAAAGATGGGTAAAAGGATTCAAAGCATGAGAATATTTTCAATTTTGAAACATAAGGTACACTTTATTATATCTTTTTCTTTTTTTTATATAGGAGAGAGAAATACACAATGAGGATTGTCAAGTGCTAGCATATTTTACAAAACACATAAAATGGAGGGACATTTTGATACTTTAAACTTGTATTTTGCATTTTCTTTTGATGCTTGTCCCTAAAATTTGCCATCCCCAAACTCATTTCTTTTAATACTTTTGGGTGGATTTCTTTCATTTTGAATGACAATGGTGAAAAACACATATACTAGCACTTTTTACAAGAGGCATTTCTTCTCCCTTTTGTTGTAAATTTTATATATATATATATATATATATATGTACCTAATGTTGTAATAATTATTCTCATGAAAAGGGTTAGAGTATTTGGTTCATTGGCTAGGTAACAATAAGGATTTCAAGAGAAATTAGGGATAAAAAGGCTCAAAGGGGTTTGCAAGGGTAAATTTTAATTAGGAAAAAGGGCCAAAGGTTTAAAATGAGAAGGTTTTAAATCAAAGAATGCCTAATCATCTCTCTTTTCAAGTATAAGCTGGTATTTCGCCTTGAAAGGTTTAGAAAATTTGTTCTAGGATTGGTGAGACATCATTTGACTACCTTATATCCAATAACTCCCTCTAAGCATTCCAATCTCCAAAGGACTAGTTGGGTGGCTTTTTGGCTAAGAAGATATAAGCAAGGGATAGACACTTCAAAACCTTGCACCTCTTAGGAAACTTTCAATCCACAAACCCCAACTAAAAGGTGAGTCAAATCACTCTCATAGGCACATTTTCAATACTCAAGGGATTTGGCAAAAGATTTTAATGCATGGTGCATGATTCCTAAAATGAGTAATGTATTAACTAAATGGAGGAAGTCTATTTGTGTATTTGTGTGCAATGTGATGTATAATGTGTATGTAAATGTGTAATGTGTGTGTATGTATGGATGTATATGTAAAATATTTACAATATATGTAAATGGAATGGGATGAGATGCTCCTATACTCAAAATGTGAAAAATAAAGCCAAAAATCAAAATGTGCACCCCCAAACTCAAAATTGGACATTGTCCTCAATGTCTCAAGTAGTAGATAACCAAAACTCAAAGCAAATAATATTGACCAGGAATTGTAAAGATTAAGAGCAAAAAGAAAGAGTTACCTGGTATGGGGCAGAGGAGAATTCAAGATATAAAGGGATGCATAAGAAGCTGCACAGGTTATGCAGAGTAAAATGCTGTCCAGATCAAGTGCATAAGTAGGGTGCATAAGCCGTGCGGTTCTGCATGAGTGGCAATATGGGTTGCATAGGCTATGCAGGACATTTGCATAAGGGGAATACAACCTGTGCGATTCGCATAAGTAGCAGAAAGGGTTGCACAGGCTATGCAAAATATTTGCATGAGGAAATTCATAGCCTGTGCAGTGTATACAAAAGCTGCTGCATGATGATTAGCAAGGGGAAATGTACAACCAGCAGTAGAAGCATTGAAATATATACAGAGTATGGGCAAATATGTACAAAAGGGCAATAAGTGCAATGAAAATCAAAGAAAACTAATGTAATAGCTATCCAATGAAACTTCAAGAAAAACAGAATTTAAAACAAACTAATTCAAAACAAACAAACATAATTCAAAACAAACTATAAATGTTTGAACATATTTACAAAGGAAAAGTCCTACAAGTTTGAACAAAAGTAAAACAAAAACTAATCTAGTTCTATTGTTTTGCCCTTGTCCAAGGATGTTGCTAAGGGGCTGGTAGCTGCTGGTTGCTGTCGAAATGATGGTGCTGGAGGAGGTGATGGAGGTGGAGGTGGCATTCCCAGAAAGATCATAAGTTGCTTCACTATCTCCTTCAATTCTTTCTGCTTGTCCCTGGTTTCCATGACAAGGTCAAATAGGTGATCATGACGATCCTTGAGTGTATCAAGACCAATGTCAAGCTTCCTATCCACAAAGTATATATCATCACTAAGCCTGTCAAGATAGGTGAATAAGGCTTTAGTGTTGAATGCAGGAGAGGCTGTGGATGAGGAAGGTTCAGCTGTAGGAGGTGTGGGCTGAGCAGAAGTTGCTGGGGTCTCCTGTGCAGACTGAGGGGGTGGGGTAGGTTCAGTAGAGTGCTGTGGGACTGATGGGAAAGGTTGGGCTTCTGGTTGTGCAATGGGCTTAGTTTCTGCTGCAGGTTGTGCAATGTCAGAATGTGGCAAACTGAACCCTGTTTTAGATAGGTGTGCAGCATCAAAATATAAGGTGTCCACAAGTGCTGGTATTGAGTGCTCTTCAGGGTTAAAACCAAAATGTTTGGCTATGACAGTTATGAGCCCACCCAAGACAATGTCACCTATGGATTTGGTGGCAATATGCAACACATGCTCACAAAAGAAATAACCAGGAGAGACTTTGACCTTGTGGAAAGCACACCATAACATGAATAATTCAGATTTCACAAAGACTAACTAGTCCCTCTTCCCAAAATAGTGCTAGCAATCAGTCTATGAATGAACCTAAGTGCAGGGTCAAGTATTTGAGAAGTTTTTGATCTTCCAGCAGAGAAAGTCTGAGGTTGGTTTGTGATAATTCTCCAAAATTGGGCAGCATTCCAAATACCCTTATTTGCTACTTCTACCCCAGTATATGGCACTCTAAATAGCCTATCCATTGCAAAACCAAAAATGCTATGAAATTGGTCCAATGACAACTCTCTATTTTGCCCCAAACATCAAAATTTCATAGTTGGCTTAAAATCTACATCATGCAATTTCAGGTTGGCAGAGAATGAGGAAATAAATTCCAAGACTAAGGCTGGGTAAACAATTTCTTGCTTGTGCACAAATTCCATCCAACCCATACCATCAAGATAGGCAACCACATTGTCAAATAAACCAAGTGACTGGAAAGAGTCCACAGAAATATACCTAGTGGGTTGCACCTTTCTTTCCTTAAGTCTCTTAAAGGCTGCCTTTTGAATTGTATCAGGAAGAGGCCAAGGTAACTTTGATACCTGTGAAGCTACTAAAATTGGCTTTTTGCTGGAAGAGGGTGTGGAGGCTGGAGTTTTTGGCTTTTTGGGTGGTGGTTCCGACAATGGGGTAGGTGGTTCTTTGCGTTTTGAGAGGGGAGGTACAGAAGCAATAGGTCTCGTAGATTTCGACCTAATTTTCCTTTTATATGTGGTTGTGGAGGGTGGTGGGGGTGTTGCTTGTGGAGGGGAATTAGGGTTAGGAGGTATCGTTGACAATGGTGAAACCTGGAGAGGGGAAACTGGACGGGAATGCGGAGGCGACTCCATTGCCGATGGTGAGGATGGAGGAGATGAAGGCGGAAATGAAAAATGTGGGGAGAAATTAGGGTTTATGCGGTGAAAATGTGAGTGGAGAAGAAGGGGAGAGGAAGGGTTATACGGGAATGAGGATCGTGAGAGGAGAAAAACAGTGAACAGGGATATCGGGGTGAAGGTGGGAAAGGGAAAAAAATTGCCGAAAAGAAAAATTTGATTTAAACGGGTTTTGTAAAAACTGCATAAGGGGGAAGTGAATGTGCATAGCTTATGCACTAGCTTATGCAAGTTTCGTCCTGTTTTGAAGTTCAGAAAAATATGTCATGCAGAAGTGCATAGGTCATGCACTCTGCTTATGCAGGTCTCGGCAACTTTTGAAATTTGGGGAGTGAAGTCATGCGGAGTGCATAAGTCATGCACTCCCCTTATGCACCTCTCGGCAGATTTGGTTTTTCAGAGAATCGGGTCATGCAGAAGTGCATAGGTCATGCACTCTGCTCATGCAGACTTCGGCAACTTTTGGAATTTGGGTTGGTGGTCATGCAGGTGTGCATAAGCTATGCACTCTGCTTATGCACTCTTCGGTGGGTTTTGAGATTCAGAGTGTGAGGTCATGCAGAAGTGCATAAGCTATGCACTCTGCTTATGCACCTCTCGGCAAGTTTGAATTTTTGGAGTTTCTGGTTATGCAGAAGTGCATAAGTCATGCACTCTGCTTATGCACCCCTCGGCAAGTTTGAATTTTTGGAGTTTTCGTTATGCGTATGCATAAGTTATGCACTCTGCTTATGCAGACTTCGGCAGAGAGAGAAAATGAAGAATTTGAAGTTATGCAAATGTGCATAAGTCATGCACTCTGCTTATGCAGGTTTCGAAAGATATGAAATTTGACAAAATTAGGCTATGCAGAGTTGCATAAGCTATGCACTCTCCTTATGCACTTGTAATAAGGGTGAAAAATGGCAAGAATTGTGGTTATGCAGGATTGCATAAGCTATGCAGTTGCTTATGCACAATTCAACAGGATTAAGATTGCAATGGAATATGAATTGCAAGTGTGAAAAATACTCTAGAATGAGGAAATATAATTCTATGAAGCATAAACCATGAGAAATTTTCACCAAAAACACATCAATATATACAAAGTTCATCAAAAATGCATCACACAAGCATGTAGAAATGGATCCTGTATAAAAGACCTTTGTGAACCATGCCATTTTTACTCAAATTCTGTAAATCAACATTTAGCACAATAAAAACTCAATAAAACCTGCATAAAGTTGCATCTATCCACAAATGATGAAATGAACTCTCCAAGTTATGCCAAGAGAATGCAATATTGTCCACCTTGAATTCCACAACCCAAATAATTGCAAAACTACAAAGATGACCTACTTACCACCATATTAACATTAAAAGTACATATACTTAAAAGTTACACAACCAACCTCACCAAAAGCACAAGCCATTTGCTGCAGACACCCTTTTTGCTGCAGATTTCATTTTTCCTCTGCATAAACCAGATTGCAGCTCCTGCACAGGTTATGCAGCAAAAACCAATCAGTTTTTGGGAGAGTTTGAAGGACAAAATTTTCAAGTTAAGAATCACTTCCCCAACAGTTCACCAGCCTTTCTTCATTGAAATACATCTACAAGGGACAAGATTTAACAATGTCAAAAATTGAATTTGGGGAGATTTAAGATAAAAACTAAAGCAATGAAAATAAAGGTAAATCAGCAAAAGCAAAATAAAAGGACTTGGGATGCCTCCCAAGAGGGCTAATTTATAGTCCTTAGCTAGACTCTTTATGAATTTCACTGAAAAGAGGTGAGGGATTGGAGAGCTTGTAACAGCTTGCTCCCTTTATCGGGTCTCCAGTTATGTAATGTTTCAATCTATGCCCATTGACCTTAAAATTCCCAGATTTTTCACTCCAAATTTCAATTGCTCCATAAGGGAAAACCTTAGAAACTCTATATGGACCAGTCCACCTTGACTTAAGTTTTCCAGGGAACAATTTCAATCTTGAGTTGAACAATAAAACTAAATCACCCTCTTTGAATTCCTTTTTTCTAAGATGCTTATCATGCCAAACTTTAGTTCTTTCTTTGTAAATACGGGCACTTTCATAAGCATCCATCCTCAATTCCTCAAGCTCATTAAGTTGTAATAACCTTTTCTCACCAGCTTGCTTAAGATCAAAATTCAAGGTCTGAATGGCCCAATATGCTCTATGTTCTAGCTCCACAGGTAAATGACAAGACTTACCATATACCAACCTAAAGGGAGTAGTTCCTATAGGGGTTTTGTAGGCAGTCCTATATGCCCATAAAGCATCATCTAGTTTGATAGACCAATCTTTCCGAGAATTGTTCACTGTTTTCTCCAAAATATGCTTGAGCTCTATGTTAGAAATTTTAACTTGTCTTGAAGTTTGAGGGTGGTATGGGGTAGCTATCTTGTGCACTACACCATACTTCCTCATTAAGCTCTCAAATTGCTTATTACAAAAATGGGAACCCCCATCACTAATTACAGCCCTAGGAGCTCCAAATCTGCTCAAGACAAATTTCTTCAAAAATTTCATTACCACTCTAGCATCATTAGTTGGAGTTGCAATAGCTTCCACCCACTTTGACACATAGTCAACCCCAACTAAGATGTATCTATTACCATATGAAGGAGGAAATGGCCCCATAAAATCTATTCCCCAAACATCAAATAATTCCACTTCAAGAATATTATTTAGGGGCATTTGATCTCTTTTTGACAAATTTCCACTCCTTTGACATTTATCACAATCCAACACAAACTTCCTCACATCCTTAAAAAGATTTGGCCAAAAGAAACCAGCTTGCAAAATTTTACTAGCTGTTTTAGAGATTCCAAAATGTCCTCCATAATCAGAAGCATGGCAATGATGCATAATACTCTGTGTCTCTTCATCAGGAATACATCTCCTTATTAAACCATCACAGCATCTCCTAAAGAGTAAAGGATCATCCCATCTATAAAACTTCACCTCATGCAAAAACTTTTTCTTTTGTTGCCATGTCATTCCTAGAGGTAAAACTCCACAAGATAGATAATTCACAAAGTCTGCATACCAAGGTAGTTTAGCAACAAGAGAGAAAAGTTGTTCATCCAAGAAAAACTCATCAATAGGGATTTCATCCAATTCTTCACCATCCAATTTCAACCTACTAAGATTATCAGCAACTACATTTTCAGCTCCATTCTTATCTCTAATCTCCAAATCAAACTCTTGTAGCATCAGAATCCACTTAATGAGCCTAGGTTTAGCCTCCTTTTTACGGAGCAAATACCTGATGGCTGCATGATCTGAAAATATAATCACCTTTGAGTCAATAATGTAAGGTCTGAACTTTTCTAATGCAAAGACAATTGCTAAAAATTCCTTTTCAGTTGTTGCATAATTTGTTTGAGCCTCATCTAGTGTTCTACTAGCATAATAAATAGCATAAGCCTTTTTGTCCTTTCTTTGACCAAGAACAGCCCCAATTGCATAGTTGCTAGCATCACACATAATTTCAAAAGGTAGGCTCCAATCAGGTGGTTGCATGATTGGTGCAGTGATAAGAGCTTGCTTCAACCTGCAAAAGGCATCCAAACACTCTTGGTCAAATACAAATGGTGTGTCATTACTTAACAAATTAGACAAAGGTTTGGCTATTTTAGAAAAATCCTTGATAAAGCGTCTGTAGAACCCGGCATGTCCTAGGAAACTTCGAATCCCCTTGACATTGGTAGGAGGAGCCATCTTCTCTATCACTTCAACCTTGGCTTTATCAACATCTATTCCTCTGTTGGACACCAAATGTCCAAGCACTATCCCTTCCTGAACCATGAAATGACACTTCTCCCAGTTTAACACAAGGTCAGTATCTGCACATCGCTGCAAAACTTTAGAAAGGTTAGCCAAGCATATGTCAAATGAAGATCCATAAACAGAAAAATCGTAAATAAAAACCTCCATTATGTCTTCAATGAAATCAGAAGATTGCCATCATGCACCTTTGAAAAGTGGTGGTGCATTACACAACCCAAATGGCATCCTCCTATAAGCAAAGGTTCCATATGGACAAGTAAAAGTGGTTTTCTCTTGATCATTTGGATGGATAGGGATTTGAAAAAAAACCTGAATATCCATCTAAATAGCAAAAGTAAGAATGCCTAGCTAGTCTTTCCAACATTTGATCAATGAAGGGAAGTGGAAAATGATCTTTTCTAGTGGCAACATTTAATTTTCTGTAATCTATGCACATTCGCCAACTAGTCACTGTTCTGGTGGGACTTAATTCATTATTTTCATTTTTGACAACTGTCATTCCACCCTTTTTGGGACAACATGTACCGGGCTCACCCAAGTCTTATGCGAGATAGGGTATATGATCCCTGCATCAAGCAACTTCAAAATTTTCTTTTTAACAACTTCTTTCATATTTGGGTTCAACCTCCTCTGATGTTCAATAGATGGCTTACAATTTTCTTCCAAAATGATTCTATGCATGCAAAAGTGTGGGCTTATTCCCTTAATGTCATCTATGGTGTATCCTAAGACTTTCCTAAATTGTCTCAACACTCTTAACAACTTATCAGCCTCTAAGGTACTCAAGTTTGCATTTACAATTACTGGATAAGTGTTATTGGTGCCAAGAAATTCATACCTGAGCTGAGAAGGAAGTTGCTTAAGTTCTACCTTAGGTGCATCTTCTTCCTTGAATGATGGTTGCTTAGATTCTGCTATTTCCTTTTGTGTGAGTTGAAAAACTGGAGCAGAAATGAATGGTGGACTACCCTCTAAGTGTTGAGCATATGCAGCCACATGAGGGTTGTCATAGTCTATGCCTCCTCCATGAACCAAGCAATTTTCAAGTGGATCTTCTGGATATTTCTTTCTGAAATGTTCTTCAACCAGCTCATCAATAATATCAACTCTCAAGCAAGTATCAGCTTCAGAATGATGCTTCTTCATAGTGTTATTAATGTTGAAAACCAATTGCTCTTCACCAACCCTAAGAGTCAGCTTTTCTCCCTTAACATCAATCAATGCTCCTACTGTAGCTAGAAAGGGTCTTCCCAAGATGATTGGGATATTAGAATCTTCCTCCATGTCCAAAATGACAAAGTCAACAGGTATATAGAACTTTCCAACCTTCAGAGGCACATTCTCCAAAATCCCTTCAGGATACTTGATTGATCCGCACCAATCAAGAGAAATGTGGGTTGGCTTAAGATCTCCCATATTGAGCTTTTCATAAACGGAGAGGGGCATAAGGCTAACACTAGCCCCTAAATCACATAAAGCTTTTGTAGAACATTATTCCCCAATGTGGCATGGAATTGAAAAACTCCCTGGATCCTTGAGCTTTGGGGGAAGTTTCCTTTGAAGGATAGCACTACATTCTTCTGTCAAAGCTACAGTCTCATGGTCTTCAAGTTTCCTCTTGTTTGAGAGAATTTCTTTCAAGAATTTTGCATAAGAGGGCATTTGTGAAAGAGCATCAACAAACGACACATTTATGTAAAGTTTCTTCAAAACCTCTAAGAACTTCCCAAATTGCTTATCAAGCTTGGCTTTTTGAAATCTTTGTGGAAAGGGAAGTTGTAGCTTGTAGGGCTCAGGAGGTATATATTTCTCTTCCTTTTCTTCAATTTCCTCTTTACATTTTTCTGCACTCTCTTGTTTTTCACTCTCTTGTTTTTCTTTCTCATTTTCTCTCTTCTCACTATTTTCACTCTTCTCATCATTTACAACTTTCCCACTTCTTAAAGTAATAGCTTGACACTGCTCTCTTGGGTTTTCTGGTTGACTTGGAAGTTTTCCAAAAGACTTGGTACTTGAGGAAGATGCTTGTTGTGCAATCTGATTTTCCAGCATTCTGTTATGTGTTTGCATCTGTTCTAGCCTTGCTTTCATCTCTCTCATCTCCTCATCATGCTTAGTTTGGTTAGCAAGAATCTGTTGCAATAAAGCTTCTGTGGTGGAACTTTGTTCTTGCTGTTTTGGTGGAGGATTCATATTTTTCTGCTGAAAATTAGGCAATGGTTGCCTATTTTGCTGATATGGAATTCCTTGTTGCTGTTGTGGTTGAAAATTCTGATTTGGAACTTGACTTTGCTGATTTCCCCATGAAAAGTTGGGATGATTCCTCCAAGTTGGATTATAAGTTTGAGAGTAAGGATTCCCCATTTGTTTGTTTCCATAATTACCAACATATGCTGCTTGCTCTCCATAGTCTACTCCACAGCTGGTAGTTCCCTCTGCATAAGCCACTTGTTGTGAACTTCCAGATGATGATGTTGAACTAACCAACATACTCAAGTCTTCCATCTTCTTAGCCAAAACATTAGTAAGTGCATCAAACTTTGCATTAATCATGTTGAATGGATCAAGATCATACATTCCAGCAGCTTGCCTTTTTTGAGTTGGAGCTGGTCCTCTTGGACTACTCCAAAGATGAGTATTCTTTGCAATTTTCTCCAATAGCTCATAAGCTTCATCTTCATGCTTCATAATAAATTCTCCTCCTGTTTGAGCATCAATAATCCCTCTAATTGCAGGAGTGACATTTGTGTAAAAATTCTGATTTATCATCCATTTCGGAATGGCATGATGTGGGCATTGTCTCTCTAATTCTTTCCATCTCATCCATGACTCATAAAGAGTTTCATCTTCTCTTGGTCTGAAAGCTGTCATTTGATTCCTCAGTTCTTGAGTTTTTCCAGGTGGAAAATATTGTGCAAGAAATGCATCAGTGAGTTGCTCCCAATTTGTAATGGAGTTGTGAGGTAAAAAATCAAGCCAATCCAATGCTCTATCTTTCAAAGAGAATGGGAATAGCTTCAATCTTGCTGCATCATCAGACACTCCAGGTTGTTTTTGCATATCACAAATCATAGCAAACTTCTTCAGATGTGTGTGTGGATTTTCAGAAGGATGTCCTCCAAATTGAGAATTTTGAATCATTTGAAGAACTCCAAAATCCATCTTGTAGCTATTTGCATCAATTCTTGGTCTTGCTATGCTCTCTCTCAAGTCATCAAAACGAGGAAAAGCATGATCCATCATACTTCCCCTAGGCACGTTTGCATTAACAACTTCTTCCCCTTGGGCTTCATTTTCATTGTTTTGACCATTTCCAGCATTACCAACACCAATTCTAATTCTTTCATCAGCCATGTCTGCTTCTAATTCAGATTCTCTCAAAGCTTCTTTCCTTCTTCTGGTTTCTTTCTTGTTGGCTTTACAAAATTTCTCAATTTCAGGATTGAACAATAAGGATGTGTCACTTGTGCTTCTAGCTCTTCTCATAAAAGGTTAAAAGTACCTGAAAAAGAACAAACAAACACAAAAATGAAAATATAACAAAAAATAAAACTAAAAACAACTAAAATAATCAAGAATTCAATCTTAAACAAACAACTCCCCGGCAACGGCGCCAAAAACTTGATGTGGCCCAACCGCAAGTGCACGGGTCGTACAAGTAATATAGAAAAGATATCGTTCCCACGAGGAGTTGTGTTAATGATTGAATTTTTGATATAAAAGTTGACTAAATTGAAGTATTTTTGAAATTAAAGTAATGAATCGATGGGTATTGAGAATGTAAAATCTATATGTGCAAAATTAATATTCTATTCAACGATGTATTAATTAAACTAAAATTGCATCAAATTGAAATAAGCAAGTTGAAATTTGGCAAGATTAAAAATGGCAAGTAATTAAATTTGATTAGAAATTAACAATGATAAAAAGGTAATTCCGGAGTTCGGGATTTCATATCCGAGCTATTTTGGGATTTTAAATTGGTTATCCAATCTTGTGAAACTAATAGGTTTTAAGGAGATTAATTCTTAAATCCTTTGAATTCCCTTTCGAGTGAGACAAAGAGTGCCTTAATCAATCTAATCCTACTTTCGTGGACTTAGAGTTAATTAAAACCCATTAAGTTCTTTAATTAATCTGTGAATCCTCTTAATCCTTAGCCTATTTCTAGGTCTAAGTTAATTAAGTCCAATTTCTTGATTATCTATCACAAGGCCTTCTCCTTTCGGTGCTTCAACCATGGATTAAGAACATTACTTAATGGGATCCTACACTAAGCATGTCATTAAGCACACAAGAAATGAATAAAACTCATTAAGACCACAAAATATGGATTACCCAATCAAAATCCACAAAATATCTCAAATATTACAACCCTTACTCCAGAATCAAAAGTAAACTACTCACTATCCATAATGCTTACAAGATATTATGAGTTTATAAGGAAATAAAGCTTTAATCTAAGCTAAGAAATAAGAAATTAAACACTAGAAATGTAGAAAAATGTAAGGAAAGAAAGAAATCTGCAAATCTTGGTTGAAAATGGTGTGGAAGGTGAAAGTGACTCTTCAAATTCTGCCTCTCCTCTTCCTTTCCTTTTCTGCTCCTTTGTCCCCTTCTAAAAATGGGAAATGAGACTATTTATAGCATTTTTCTGACATGGAGCCCTAAAATGGTGTGTTCTAGGAGGAATTATCTGAGGGAATCTTCTGCCAGCTCATTAATGAACTCTTTATGGGACTGCATAAGTTATGCAGTCCCTTATGCAGTTTTCGGCTGGTTCTGGTTCACTTATGCGAAACTGCATGACTTGGTGCATAGGTTATGCACAATTCCGTGAGAGTGCATAAGGGAGGCGTGAATGTGCATAAGCTATGCAGTCTCCTTATGCACATTTCGGCAGGTATTAGAACAGTGATTTTTCTCCTTATGCAGATCTGCATAGCTTATGCGGCAAGTTATGCACAATTTGGTCAATGCATATTTCAGCTTGAAAACTTGTTTTTGACATCTTTGGCTGTAGAAGTCACTCCTCAATGGCAAAATTTCTCTTCAGTCCTTCAAAAACACCATTTTTCCTACAAAACAAAGTAAAAATTACAAATTAATCCAAAATCGACAATTATGAAAAACTAACTAATTTACTAATGAAATTAGCTAAAAATAACTAATAATAGAATAAAATGGCTATGAAATTAGACCTAAATGACTATGCAAAATGTATGCATCATTGATCACAGTTAACCCCACCCCATCAAGCTGATGATTTTAAGTGGAAACACTACTATGCAAACATCTTTAGGTTTGTTTGTTGCCCTTTGATTAATTACAATTTTGATAATTTCCAAGTGGCTGATTTGATTTGTTCGATACATTATTTCATATTCTCATAAATTCAACTCAATTTTGCTATTCACTTCAATTAGCAAGCTACATTCATGTGTCAAACAAGCTAATTCATGTTATTAATGTAGCTACTGTTTCTCCTGAACTTTTTTGAGTGTTTTTACTTTTTGAAAATGTAAAATTTTGATCTACCACTGTCTATGTGTAGTATACTTTTGCCCATGGAGAGTGTATGATTGCTCATTTGTTACACACTACAGGCTGCATTCTTGGGATCATAATTTTGCATTAATTTTTTTTATGCTTTTATTTTAAAGGAAATAGCTAAAATTGTCTTTTATTCTTTGCCTTAAAATAGCAGGTTGGCTCAATATATCTGTAGTCCTTGGACCTTGAGCTTGCCTTTTCTTTCTTGGTGACGCATATACCCTTCTTCCTTCTCATTGTAGGAATTTGAAAGAGAAGTTCAAGATAGATGCCATTGACTATGTGACGTCCATTTGTGGAAATGGTTCTCTTAGGGAACTTTTCTCTCCTGGAAGAAGTGGTAGCATCTTTTTCCTGTCTCAAGATGATTACTTTATGATTAAGACGCTCCAGAAATCTGAAGTGAAGTTTGTTAGAAGACATATTGACTGTCAAACATGTCTTCCTCATTTACCTCCTTTCTCTCTCTCTCTCTCTCTCTTGAGAGGGTGAAATTATGAAGGAAACTTTTAAGCTGGAGCTTGGTAAAATAACTCCATAGATACCTTACATGCACTGGTAAAATACATAATTGATAGTCAAGATGGCATTTTTACTAAACATATGTACGACACCAATACCAGTTGTATTGTTTGAATATGTTAAACAAGTCATATGTCTCCTGACAGAAAGTTTGCCCTCAATTTCCACCTCCAAATGGTGTCAAGCTGTGACCTTTTGTTGCAAATGGGTACCTTTAGGTGATGTTTCTGAGCGCTTGAGAACTGTTCTTGATGCCACGCAACTTTGACCGCTTTTAATGGGTTTCCCAAGCCATGGTGAAGCAGCGACTGGCCGTGGCTCTCTGATTTGCCCATGCCCTGTGGATAAGATCTCTCTTTCTATCTCACTCTCCCTAACTGCTTGAATGGAAAGGTATATTTCTTTGATCTTAAAACCTTACTTTCATCACCAGTCTTTGGATGTACGATTTGCTTTTTGCTTTGTACGATTTCCTTTCATCACCAATCTTAAAACCTTAATTGAACAATCAATTTGAAATAATTTATTCACATATTCAGCATTATCTTACAAGCTTTGAAAGAGTTTTAGATAAAGTTCATAAGTTAACATTAATCAGCTATTTGCAATTCCATTCCACTGCAGCAACGCATGTCTGCTTCTAGTTATATATATATAACATCTCATAACTCTATGGCTTTCATTTCTCTTCTCCAATAAACGGTTGGAAACTCTAGGGCTTTTGAAATTGAAATTTTGGGAGATTTCTTTGCAATGCCAATTTTCATATAGTTTTTTTGGCTGTTGATTTCTGGTTAAGCTTGGTTTTGAAATTTTGTATGAACTCAATTCACGCTCTTCATTCGGTATGATTTCTAAATCAATTCCTTTTCAATTTAGTTTAATCCTATTCTAGGTTTAGGGTTTGAAGGATGTTTTAAGAAATTTGATTCTTAATCTATGATGAAAAGGTGGCAATTCAAGCTAGACTTATGAAACTTCTTTTGTTTTTCTTATGTGAACATTATTTTCCCAGTGATTTGCAGCTTGATATGGAAATTGATATTTGAATGAGGATCAAATTCCCTTGATGTCAAATAAACTATATTTGATTGAATATAATATATGATTGATTATTTTTAATTATATTCAAATATTGTAACATCTTATTTCTGTTTTAAAATTGATCGAAATAGAATTGCAAGGTTTATTGTAGTTAGTTAATGTCTGGAGTTTGTATGCATATGTGGTTTTTCTTATTCTTCTACTTGGTCCTATCACATTATGATTTCATTTGGAATAAATCATTTGCAAGAAAAGAATTCAAATAAATTCTTTCAAGGACATACTTGGCAGCATGATTGTCCTTCCTAGTGGTGAAATGTGATCTGTTGTGATACTATCGCCAAAGTTTAATATTTAGTAAGCATCCTTCACTCCATGTGCTGCAGGAGTATTACGGGTTCCATGAATATGAAGTTTTAGCTAATATAGTTAACTGACTACAGGCACTAGCTTACCAAAAATGCGAGTTGTTGTATGATAAATATATATAATATTAATTCATTAAAGTAAATCAAAGAATATGTAATAGAGAGAATTTCACTTCTAATCTGCAGAATGATTAACACAAATCATTCTCTGTTAGTGATTAGTAATGGATTATTCTTTGTTACTAATCATTAGTGGAACATTTTTATTTTTAAAAATTTAATAATATCATTATCTTGTTGAAAAATTTGAGATGATGTTGCAAATCAGTTACCCACCATTAATGTAGATGAGTTCAAGTTAACACAATTGCACTAAGCACACATTTTCTTCTAATGGTTTATCATAGCGTTCCTTTCTAAGCTTTAAAGATAATGTGAAATTTTTCTGGCTTTAATTAAGAGCCTCTCTTCACCTAAATAAAAGGAAAAAAAAATGTGAAATTTAATGTTTAAAATAAAATATGTGATAAAAAGTTTATAGAAAATTTATAAAATAATGGACACATTTAAAAACACACATTTCTAAATAAATTAAGAAAAACAAAAATTTTTCATGAAATATTCTTTTCTCAAACAAAAACTAAATTATTCAATAATTTTTATTTTATATATATATTCTAAGTGGAATTTTATAATTTGAATCATTTCAGATAATTTATCACATTTTAAAATAATTCAACAGAAAATTTTAGAATTACATAATAAATTTTGCTTATAACAATAAAAAAACTACTTAAAATTTATTGTATCCTAAATATTTTAAGTTGAAAATTAAGTGAAAAAGGATAATTAAAGAAAGTTTAAAAAAGTTTAAAATTAAAAAACTCTAAAATTAATTTATATATATATATATATATATATATATAAAGGAGTTGGCGGATCAAATCGTGCACATGTGGCCAAGAAGTGTATACGGGAGATCCGGGGCCTCAACTGGACAAGATTCTAGTTGAAATATATATATATATATATATATATATATATATAATCGTGCACATGTGGCCAAGAAGTGTATACGGGAGATCCGGGGCCTCACCTGGACAAGATTCTAGTTGAACTATATATATATATATATATATATATATATATATATATTTCAACTAGAATCTTGTCCAGTTGAGGCCCCGGATCTCCCGTATACACTTCTTGGCCACATGTGCACGATTTGATCCGCCAACTCCTTTCCCTCCCCCCCCACACCGGGCACACAGGGGACCCTTAACTGGTGGGACCCACGCACCTGAGCCCACAATACCTGGCCAGTCCTTGCTGGAAATTCACGCAGGCGTTTGGAGCTTCCAACGTCTCGAACTCGAGGTGATAAGGTTGGCTCTGATACTATTTCAACTAGA